>NC_091344.1:22358504-22433504 GCF_038502225.1 Cherax quadricarinatus
ACGTACTGCGTTACTGGGCACCCCTCAACGTACTGCGTTACTGGGCACCCCTCAACGTCCTGCGTTACTGGGCACCCCTCAACGTACTGCGTTACTGGGCACCCCTCAACGTCCTGCGTTACTGGGCACCCCTCAACGTACTGCGTTACTGGGCACCCCTCAACGTCCTGCGTTACTGGGCACCCCTCAACGTCCTGCGTTACTGGGCACCCCTCAACGTACTGCGTTACTGGGCACCCCTCAACGTCCTGCGTTACTGGGCACCCCTCAACGTCCTGCGTTACTGGGCACCCCTCAACGTACTGCGTTACTGGGCACCCCTCAACGTCCTGCGTTACTGGGCACCCCTCAACGTCCTGCGTTACTGGGCACCCCTCAACGTACTGCGTTACTGGGCACCCCTCAACGTACTGCGTTACTGGGCACCCCTCAACGTACTGGGTTACTGGGCATCCCTCAACGTCCTGCGTTACTGGGCACCCCTCAACGTCCTGCGTTACTGGGCACCCCTCAACGTACTGCGTTACTGGGCACCCCTCAACGTACTGCGTTACTGGGCACCCCTCAACGTACTGGGTTACTGGGCATCCCTCAACGTCCTGCGTTACTGGGCACCCCTCAACGTACTGCGTTACTGGGCACCCCTCAACGTACTGCGTTACTGGGCACCCCTCAACGTACTGGGTTACTGGGCATCCCTCAACGTACTGGGTTACTGGGCATCCCTCAACGTCCTGCGTTACTGGGCACCCCTCAACGTCCTGCGTTACTGGGCACCCCTCAACGTCCTGCGTTACTGGGCACCCCTCAACGTACTGCGTTACTGGGCACCCCTCAACGTCCTGCGTTACTGGGCACCCCTCAACGTACTGCGTTACTGGGCACCCCTCAACGTACTGCGTTACTGGGCACCCCTCAACGTACTGCGTTACTGGGCACCCCTCAACGTACTGCGTTACTGGGCACCCCTCAACGTACTGCGTTACTGGGCACCCCTCAACGTACTGCGTTACTGGGCACCCCTCAACGTACTGCGTTACTGGGCACCCCTCAACGTCCTGCGTTACTGGGCACCCCTCAACGTACTGCGTTACTGGGCACCCCTCAACGTCCTGCGTTACTGGGCACCCCTCAACGTACTGCGTTACTGGGCACCCCCCCCCCTCAAGGAAGGCTCCTTGACGCTGGTGAGGGGCTCTTGATCTAGGGAATTGGATCTGTGCTCCAGTTCCCTGAATTAAGCCTGAATGCCTTCCATCCCCCCATAGGCGCTGTATAATCCTACGGGTTTAGTGCTTCCCCCTTGATTATAATAATAATACTGGGCACCCCTCAACGTACTGGGTTACTGGGCACCCCTCAACGTCCTGCGTTACTGGGCACCCCTCAACGTACTGCGTTACTGGGCACCCCTCAACGTACTGGGTTACTGGGCATCCCTCAACGTCCTGCGTTACTGGGCACCCCTCAACGTCCTGCGTTACTGGGCACCCCTCAACGTCCTGCGTTACTGGGCACCCCTCAACGTACTGCGTTACTGGGCACCCCTCAACGTCCTGCGTTACTGGGCACCCCTCAACGTACTGCGTTACTGGGCACCCCTCAACGTACTTCGTTACTGGGCACCCCTCAACGTACTGCGTTACTGGGCACCCCTCAACGTACTGCGTTACTGGGCACCCCTCAACGTACTGCGTTACTGGGCACCCCTCAACGTACTGCGTTACTGGGCACCCCTCAACGTACTGCGTTACTGGGCACCCCTCAACGTCCTGCGTTACTGGGCACCCCTCAACGTCCTGCGTTACTGGGCACCCCTCAACGTACTGCGTTACTGGGCACCCCTCAACGTCCTGCGTTACTGGGCACCCCTCAACGTACTGCGTTACTGGGCACCCCTCAACGTACTGCGTTACTGGGCACCCCTCAACGTACTGCGTTACTGGGCACCCCTCAACGTCCTGCGTTACTGGGCACCCCTCAACGTACTGCGTTACTGGGCACCCCTCAACGTCCTGCGTTACTGGGCACCCCTCAACGTACTGCGTTACTGGGCACCCCTCAACGTACTGCGTTACTGGGCACCCCTCAACGTACTGCGTTACTGGGCACCCCTCAACGTACTGCGTTACTGGGCACCCCTCAACGTACTGCGTTACTGGGCACCCCTCAACGTACTGCGTTACTGGGCACCCCTCAACGTACTGCGTTACTGGGCACCCCTCAACGTACTGCGTTACTGGGCACCCCTCAACGTACTGCGTTACTGGGCACCCCTCAACGTACTGCGTTACTGGGCACCCCTCAACGTACTGCGTTACTGGGCACCCCTCAACGTACTGCGTTACTGGGCACCCCTCAACGTACTGCGTTACTGGGCACCCCTCAACGTACTGCGTTACTGAGCACCCCTCAACGTCCTGCGTTACTGGGCACCCCTCAACGTACTGCGTTACTGGGCACCCCTCAACGTCCTGCGTTACTGGGCACCCCTCAACGTCCTGCGTTACTGGGCACCCCTCAACGTACTGCGTTACTGGGCACCGCTCAACGTCCTGCGTTACTGGGCATCCCTCAACGTACTGCGTTACTGGGCACCCCTCAACGTCCTGCGTTACTGGGCACCCCTCAACGTCCTGCGTTACTGGGCACCCCTCAACGTCCTGCGTTACTGGGCACCCCTCAACGTACTAGTGCATTAGTAAACTTTCCGCAACGTACATAGTCGTACTAGTGTCATCTCTCCATCAAAACTGATTACCTCTCACTGAGCCAAGAGAATGAAGTAACGTAATAGGTCATAGTTAATGACCTGGGGAGTAAAGGAGGCGAGTGGTGAGACTGGTCGGCTCACAACGGAAAAGTAACGGGTTCGATACCCGTGCAGGGTAAACTTATAGGCAATTTTCCATAAATTCCTGCTCACCTGGATGTAAAAACTGGTACTAGTATCTCCTTACTGTTGTAATAGTATTAGTAATTTAAATATTTTTTAATTGTTATTGGTTGCAGGTGACCATGGGTACCAGAGAGGCAGCTTACGGCAGCTGGGCATCACCGGTGACCGCTGAGGTGGCCACGATGGCCAGTAATGAGGTGGTGGAGGCGCCTCAGGTTGACCCTGTGACAGGTGAGTTAGGTTGACCCCCCTGTGAGAGGCGAGTCAGGTCGACGTCCCTCTGACAGGGGAGTCAGGTCGACGTCCCTCTGACAGGGGGGTCAGGTCGACGTCCCTCTGACAGGCGATTCAGGTTGACGTCCCTCTGACAGGGGAGTCAGGTCAACGTCCCTCTGACAGGGGAGTCAGGTCGACGTCCCTCTGACAAGGGAGTCAGGTCGACGTCCCTCTGACAGGGGAGTCAGGTCGACGTCCCTCTGACAGGGGAGTCAGGTCGACGTTCCTCTGACAGGGGAGTCAGGTCGACGTTCCTCTGACAGGGGAGTCAGGTCGACGTTCCTCTGACAGGGGAGTCAGGTCGACGTTCCTCTGACAGGTCACGTTCCTCTGACAGGGGAGTCAGGTCGACGTTCCTCTGACAGGGGAGTCAGGTCGACGTTCCTCTGACAGGGGAGTCAGGTCGACGTTCCTCTGACAGGGGAGTCAGGTCGACGTTCCTCTGACAGGGGAGTCAGGTGGACGTCCCTCTGACAGGGGAGTCAGGTGGACGTCCCTCTGACAGGGGGGTCAGGTGGACGTCCCTCTGACAGGGGGGTCAGGTCAACGTCCCTCTGACAGGGGAGTCAGGTCAACGTCCCTCTGACAGGGGGGTCAGGTCGACGTCCCTCTGACAGGGGGGTCAGGTCGACGTCCCTCTGACAGGGGGGTCAGGTCGACGTCCCTCTGACAGGGGAGTCAGGTCAACGTCCCTCTGACAGGGGGGTCAGGTCGACGTCCCTCTGACAGGGGAGTCAGGTCAACGTCTCTCTGACAGGGGGGTCAGGTCGACGTCCCTCTGACAGGGGGGTCAGGTCAACGTCCCTCTGACAGGGAAGTCAGGTCAACGTCCCTCTGACAGGGGGGTCAGGTCAACGTCCCTCTGACAGGGGGGTCAGGTGGCTCCTCTCACACTTTCCTGGGCCGCCCGTGTGGGTTGGCAATATTTTTAATAATATAATTCTCAGTTTAAGATTTCATTATTACTGTTATTATCATTATTTCATTATTTTAATTATTGCTATTATTTTGTCTTTAAATTATGGAAACTAAATGGCTATGTATTAATAACAAAATAATGGCATTACGAATTTCGAAGAATAATGAAAATATCTGTCCATATAAAGATTATGTTGATGTTTACACTCGGGATGTTTATACTCGGGATGTTTATACTCGGGATGTTTATACTCGGGATGTTTATACTCGGGATGTTTACACTCGGGATGTTTACACTCGGGATGTTTACACTCGGGATGTTTACACTCGGGATGTTTACACTCGGGATGTTTATACTCGGGATGTTTATACTCGGGATGTTTATACTCGGGATGTTTATACTCGGGATGTTTATACTCGGGATGTTTACACTCGGGATGTTTATACTCGGGATGTTTATACTCGGGATGTTTACACTCGGGGTGTTTACACTCGGGGTGTTTATACTCGGGATGTTTATACTCGGGATGTTTATACTCGGGATGTTTACACTCGGGATGTTTATACTCGATGTTTAGACTCGGGATGTTTAGACTCGGGATGTTTACTCTCGGGATGTTTGCACTCGGGATGTTTACACTCGGGATGTTTGCACTCGGGATGTTTATACTCGGGATGTTTATGCTCGATGTTTATACTCGATGTTTACACTCGGGATGTTTACACTCGGGATGTTTATACTCAGGATGTTTATAATCAGGATGTTTATACTCAGGATGTTTACACTCAGGATGTTTACACTCAGGATGTTTACACTCGGGATGTTTATACTCAGGATGTTTATAATCAGGATGTTTATACTCAGGATGTTTACACTCAGGATGTTTACACTCAGGATGTGTGTTCTGGTGCGAGAGGCTGTGCAAGGAGGCTGGCAACACTGCAGTCTTCCACTTCAACCCAGGTGCGTCAGATAGAAGGATAAGTTGATGGGATTGACGGGAGAACTGAGTGCGATGGACATTACCATCGCAGTTCAATGAGGAAAAGGAGGAACTTACGATAGCTGGGTAGGAGTGAAGTGCAGAGACGATCTCTTAGTAACAGTTTTAAACTATATATATATATATATATATATATATATATATATATATATATATATATATATATATATATATATATATATATATTTCTTAGCAACTGTGGATTGGTTATATAGTTTCGAAATTTTAAATAGGTTGCAAGCACTTACATTCCTTATAGACCAATATTTTTCATTATTCTCTCTCATTTCTCTCTCTCTCTCTCTCTCTCTCTCTCTCTCTCTCTCTCTCTCTCTCTCTCTCTCTCTCTCTCTCTCTCTCTCTCTCTCTCTCAATAATGAACTGATATTCCTAACGAAATCTTGGCTTTTAGACACCGGAGAAATCGTGCGGTGGACTAATCAAGGGTTCGACGTGAGGACCAAGGTTCATGAATACGGTGGAGGAGCCTTTACGGTGTACGACAACACTATATACTTCGCCCACAGCGGCGACGGTGCCATCTACCGGCAGGATGGTCCACAGGTGGCACCAACCCGCCTCACACGCTCTCACAACAGAAGATACACAGATGGCTCTTATTGCCCTTTGGTAACTGTCCATTTTTCTAATATCTGTCGTTCCAATATATGCTTATCCAATACCTGCAGTTCTAATGTCGTGCCGAATAGGTAAAATTTGCGATTTTGGCTTAAATAGCAACACTCTTTCCGAATAAGGAAAGCGAAAATTTGTGTACGCAATAATTTCGCAAAAACCATTCTGAACCTAATGAAAAAAACATATTTCCTTGTGTTTATCATTAAATTATTGTAAAATGATCTAAAATATATAATTTCGCTTATTATAATAAGGTTAGGTAAGTTTTCTAAGGTTCTTTTGGTAAAAAGTTATTAATTTTTACACTAATATAAATGAAAAAATATATCTTTAAGCGTATAAGAGAAAATTTTAGAAAGGACTTAATTTTAAATGAGTTCTTGCTAATAGGCCGTTTTTACCTATTAGGCACGACACTAATACCTGGATTTCCAGTACCTGGATTTCCAGTACCTGGATTTCCAGTACCTGGATTTCCAGTACCTGGATTTCCAGTACTTGGATTTCCAGTACCTGGATTTCCAGTACTTGGATTTCCAGTACCTGGATTTCCAGTACTTGGATTTCCAGTACTTGGATTTCCAGTACTTGGATTTCCAGTACTTGGATTTCCAGTACTTGGATTTCCAGTACTTGGATTTCCAGTACTTGGATTTCCAGTACTTGGATTTCCAGTACTTGGATTTCCAGTACCTGGATTTCCAGTACTTGGATTTCCAGTACCTGGATTTCCAGTACTTGGATTTCCAGTACCTGGATATCCAGTACCTGGATTTCCAGTACCTGGATTTCCAGTACCTGGATTTCCAGTGCTTGGATTTCCAGTACCTGGATTTCCAGTGCTTGGATTTCCAGTACTTGGATTTCCAGTACCTGGATTTCCAGTACTTGGATTTCCAGTACCTGGATTTTCAGTACTTGGATTTCCAGTACCTGGATTTTCAGTACTTGGATTTCCAGTACCTGGATTTTCAGTACTTGGATTTCCAGTACCTGGATTTTCAGTACTTGGATTTCCAGTACCTGGATTTCCAGTACTTGGATTTCCAGTACCTGGATTTCCAGTACTTGGATTTCCAGTACCTGGATTTCCAGTACTTGGATTTCCAGTACCTGGATTTTCAGTACTTGGATTTCCAGTACCTGGATTTTCAGTACTTGGATTTCCAGTACCTGGATTTTCAGTACTTGGATTTCCAGTACCTGGATTTTCAGTACTTGGATTTCCAGTACCTGGATTTCCAGTACTTGGATTTCCAGTACCTGGATTTCCAGTACTTGGATTTCCAGTACCTGGATTTCCAGTACTTGGATTTCCAGTACCTGGATTTCCAGTACTTGGATTTCCAGTACCTGGATTTCCAGTACTTGGATTTCCAGTACCTGGATTTCCAGTACTTGGATTTCCAGTACCTGGATTTCCAGTACCTGGATTTCCAGTACCTGGATTTCCAGTACCTGGATTTCCAGTACCTGGATTTCCAGTACCTGGATTTCCAGTACCTGGATTTCCAGTACCTGGATTTCCAGTACTTGGATTTCCAGTACCTGGATTTCCAGTACTTGGATTTCCAGTACCTGGATTTCCAGTACTTGAATTTCCAGTACCTGGATTTCCAGTACTTGAATTTCCAGTACCTGGATTTCCAGTACCTGGATTTCCAGTACTTGGATTTCCAGTACCTGGATTTCCAGTACCTGGATTTCCAAAACCTGTAGTTCCAATACCAACATTTCCAATCAGTGGCGCAGCCAGGATTTCAATCTTGTGAGGGGACTTAAAAAAATCACACGCTGGAAAAAAAATCGGAGAATGCTTCTTTTTTTTTTTAAATATATTTTTTCAGTATACATGTGGAAGCTCCAAAATTATTATTAATGTTCTCCTGGTCACTGATCAATATAACAGTAAAAAAATTTCTTCAGATGAAAAAAATGTAAATACATCTGGGGAGGTATTCTTTAGTTTCTTCAGCTTCTCCTCTCTCCCCTCTCCTGCGTCCCCTCTTCCACTTCCCCTCCCCCTAATCCCCTCCCCCTCACTTGTACATATACTCTGTATACATTTCATGTTGGCATAATGTGATTCATTCACTTGGATTGTAAAGTTCAACTCAAAAGTGGATGGACCACTTATCTTCTTGTCCTCCTCTCCCATCCTTCCATACCTAGTCCATCTCTTTCTGTCCATCCCCCGTCCTCCTCTCGTTTCCCTCTCTTTAGCAAGCCTCTGGCCAAGGAATCTAACTTATTTTGGATACATGTGTTAGCCTGTAGGACGTCATGCCCGCGACCATTTCGAAATTTGAGCAGCGAAATTATTGTTAATCGTATATGCCATGAATATTTTAATGTGTCCGAGAATATTTTAGTGTTCTGGTACCTTTGGCATTCATGTCATAGGTTGGCCAGCACTACAGTGTTTTGTTACGAGCTTGTAATCCCTCGGGCGAGCCCCAGATTCTGTTTACACAAGTTATTACGTATTTCTTGAATACATTTCCGCATGCTAGTGGCTTTGTTTGTGCCTATCAATATTTTACTATATGTAAAGCTACACTTTGTATATTGCAGAAAGAAATAGTTTGTAAGTAGTTAAATAAAATCACAAGTGCAACACCTGGATATCTTCATTGCCAAGGCGTTTCGCCCTGAAGAAACCTGATTTGCTGGGTAAACATTTCGTTCACGAAATCGCCAATAAAATAATTTCTACGCAGATGGATGCCATTGTGTATGTAGTGGAGGACCACGAAGTGGTGAAGCAGGGCAAGGCTGTGGAGCCGTGTAACACATTGGTGCTGCTGGATGCCAAGACTGGTGAGGAGACACTGTTGGCCAGTGATGCTGACTTCTTTGCCGCACCCTCAGTCTCCCCTGATGGCACTCTCCTCGCCTGGATACAGTGGCACCACCCGCAGATGGTATGGCTTCTGGTGTGCCTTGTTTTATGCGGAATGAAACACGGAGGAAATATGTAATTGGTTTGTTTTTTCATTATCTTGTTTCTGAAGATGTTGAGTGGATCACACGAAAGAACTAAAGTATATATATTTATGATGAACTGTAAGGTTCCTTGTATAAATACCAGAATATCTAATCTCCCACATGAAGGTATAATCAGAATATCTTTTCATATTTATAACACGTACAACATAATTACAGAGACGTGTGTGCCTGTGTTTATATCTCTCATTGTTTATACACACTGATATGTGTGCCTCTCAGCGTATATACACTGAAAGTAAACTTTAATCAAAGGGTTAAAATATTCCTCATTGTTGTAGAATATATGACAAGCAACTTTAATGATACCTTTTGTAGTCGATAGGTGTTAAACCCAGTTAACCATATCAGTGATTCCTTGTGACGTCACAGCCATGGTGGAACACCCAGCTGTGTGTGGCCAAAATCAACGACCAGAAACAAGTCAACATCATCATTACCCGTCAAAACAGGAGGTCAGTGTCTGCTGCTACTGTTCTCAAGCATTACATTGTCTTCGTAACATCTATATAGCGTAATGTCAATAATGTCGTAATATCTGGTAATAAGAGTATTTTACTTACCTTAAGAGTGTTATAAATCTATTGTAACAGAATAGATTTAAGTCCCTTAATTTTATTCGCCCTTTGCTTTATTATTCAGCAATATGATGCCCTCGTTTGACCGGGGCAACAGCCTGTACTACGTGCATGACCAGACAGGTTGGTGGAACTTGTACAAGATTACTGATCTCAAGGTGGAAGTGAACCTGACACCAGAGTCCAAAGAGGTGGGCTGGCCCATGTGGCAGTGAGTATTAATATTATAAATATTCAATTTATTCTAGTTCAGTTTGCAATTGATGTATCACTGGGGGTTCTAAAAGGATGCCACGTCCCGTAAAGTTTTTTTTTTACTTCTAAGATCTTCGGTCATTTTCCAATTAGTTTTGTATAGAGCGAAACGTTGTCACAATAGAAGCCTTTTCTGCAACGTTTCTTGTATTCACGCTTTAAGAACTGGTGGATCAGTAAGCCAGCGGAAGGCCTCCGTAAGATGACCAAAACCTCCAGCCGCGGGTCAGCATATGACTAAGACCCGCGTCAGGAAACACTTGTTCTGTTTACTGACAAACTTACCTAACCTAAGGCGTCCTGAGCCTTCAGTGTCCCTTAACAACCTGAATTTCAGCACCCATATCCAACACATAACCAAAAAAGTATCCAAAACGGTTGGGATCCTCTCCAAGATACGATACTACGTGCCGCAAAATGCCCTTCTCACACTATACCACTCATTTATCCATACCTCCCCTATGCTATTCGTGCTTGGGGATCAACTGCAGCAACACGCCTAAAGCCAATAATAACCCAACAAAATGCTGCAGTAAGAATAATCACTAAATCCTATCCCTGGCAACACACCCCCCCACTCTTCATAGATCTAAACTTACTCCCTGTTCAGTACATCCACACTTACTACTGTGCAATCTACATCTACAGGACCTTAAACTCTAATATCAACCTTGACCTAAAACGCTTTCTTGATAGTTGTGACAGAACCCACAGGCATAACACCAGACACAAACATCTCTACGACATTCCCCGAGTCCGACTAAACCTTTACAAAAACTCAATGTATGTCAAAGGCCCTAAAATCTGGAACACCCTACCTGAGAACTCTAGAACTGCAGACACATTCATCACCTTCAAAACTACCATTAGAAAACATCTTATCTCCCTGATACACCCCGTCAACTAACTACACGAATACCACCTGGTGGTTCACACTTACTCACCCATTTGAGAATAAACAGAAATATTAATCTCAATCTTAAAATAATGAATCCTGTGATACTCCAATACTGGAACTATGTACTGTGCCAAAACAAAAGCATTCACATTGCTAAACTCACAAACTAGTATTTAGTCACTTAGCCATAATACCAACTTACCTCATAATTTGTAATATTTTAAAATAAAGAATTAAACTAAGTCTGCCCGAAATGCCTAGCCATGCTAGGCGTTCTAGTGGTACACTCTGTAATCATTATTTAACTACATGTAAACCACACAATAACCAAATTCTGTAAATTCAACATTGTAATCCTTATAGAGAATAAACTTTGAATTGAATTGAACACATTGTTCAATTCATCTCAACAGAACACGACACTTATGTTCAAAAATGGTATAAAATACAAACCAGTTGATTAAGACACATGTGCAACAGTTTGGGATCTTTATTGTTGAAACGTTTGGCCTACACAGTAGGCTTCTTCAGTCAAAAACAGAGACAGCAGGTGTAGTAGAGAAATGAAGATGTAATCAGTCCATCAACCTTGGAGATACGAGGTGGTCAATCCATGGTCTGGAACAAGGTGATCAGTCCCTCAGCCTGGATAAGAGTTCAGTTCCATGGTCTGGAACAAGGTGATCAGTCCCTCAGCCTGGATAAGAGTTCAGTTCCATGGTCTGGAACAAGGTGATCAGTCCCTCAGCCTGGAGAAGAGTTCAGCTCCATGGTCTGGAACGCTGTCCAATGATATCCAACAGTTACACATGTCAACAGAGCAAGTCACCCCCCACTTCACATACGCTCTTCAACGATGTCCCTTGAAGGAGAGTGCTACGATGCTGGCGAAGGTCGCTACATGCGCCGCGAAGGTCACTTGATCCAAAGAATTGGAGTAACCCTCCCCTTCCTTGAGTCATATCCGATTACCGCTTATTACAAAGGCACTCCATGACTCTTACAAGCTCTGCGCTACCCCATGACTCGTACAAGCAGACTCTGTGAATCCTTAAATGACATCAGTGTGCTACATCAGGTATGACATCTTCACTCCTCTATCGTCTTCCAAGTCTGCCGAGATGTAAAAGTCCTGCTTACTAAGAACTCCTACGTAGCAGAGCCGCCCGGACAGGAAGCAGCTTCAGAATGACTTTATTAGTTACACTTACAGCTGGTTCGCGTGATTGTTACTGAGTGAAAGAAACATTACCGTACGGCTATTTATGTAGCTTGGCTGATGATACATAAGATTTATTATATTCACAGATTCGGTTGGAGAGCCTACGCTGTTAATCCCAAGACTGATAATGAAGTGGTGGCCGTTGCTTCCCATGTGAGTATGTCAAGTTGTGTAACCCAACTGTCCATTGCATATATATATATATATATATATATATATATATATATATATATATATATATATATATATATATATATATATATATATATATATAATTTCTTTCTTTCAACACACCGGCCGTATCCCACCGAGGCAGGGAGGCCTAAAAGTAAAAACGAAAGTTTCTCCTTTTAAATTTAGTAATAAATACAAGAGAAGGGGTTACTAGCCCCTTGCTCCCGGCATTTTAGTCGCCTCTTACGACACGCATGGCTTACGGAGGAAGAATTCTGTTCCAATTCCCCATGAAGATAACAGGAAATGAACAAGAACTAGTAGGAAAATAAAAGAAAACCCAGAGGGGTGTATATATATATATATATATATATATATATATATATATATATATATATATATATATATATATATATATATATATATATATATATATATAATATATTTATATATATATGCATGCATGCTTGTAACTGTATGGTAGTGTGACCTAAGTGTAAGACGAAGTAGCAAGACATACCTGAAATCTTGCATGTTTATGAGACAGGAAAAAGACACCAGTAATCCTACCATCATGTGAAACAGTTACAGGTTTCCGTTTCACACTCACTTGCTAAGACGGTAGTACCTCCCTGGGCGGTTGCTGTCTACCAACCTACTACCTAGGCTTTAATTTTCTTCTTTTGCACACCCTACCAAATTCATCCACCAATCTCTGCAACTTCTCTTCAGAATCTCCCAAGAGCACAGTGTCATCAGCAAAGAGCAGCTGTGACAACTCCCACTTTGTGTGTGATTCTTTATCTTTTAACTCCACGCCTCTTGCCAAAACCCTCGCATTTACTTCTCTTACAACCCCATCTATAAATATATTAAACAACCACGGTGACATCACACATCCTTGTCTAAGGCCTACTTTTACTGGGAAAAAATTTCCCTCTTTCCAACATACTCTAACTTGAGCCTCACTATCCTCGTAAAAACTCTTCACTGCTTTCAGTAACCTACCTCCTACACCATACACTTGCAACATCTGCCACATTGCCCCCCTATCCACCCTGTCATACGCCTTTTCCAAATCCATAAATGCCACAAAGACCTCTTTAGCCTTATCTAAATACTGTTCACTTATATGTTTCACTGTAAACACCTGGTCCACACACCCCCATATATATATATATATATATATATATATATATATATATATATGTATATATATATATGTATATATATATGTCGTGCCGAATATGTAAAACTGGTCAATTAGCAAGAACTCATTTAAAATTAAGTCCTTTCTAAACTTTTCTCTTATACGTTTAAAGATATATTTTTTTCATTAATGTTGATGTAAAAATTTATAATTTTGCACCAAAAGAATCTTAGAAAACTTACTTAACCTTATTATAACAAGAACAATTTATTTTAGCCTAACCCAACTAAGTATATTTTAGATTTGTTTACAATAATTTAATACTAAACAAACACAGTGAAATATATTTTTTTCGTTAGGCTCAGAATGATTTTGGCGAAATTATTGCATACACAAATTTTCGCTTGTCCTATATGGCAAGATGAACGTTGCTATTTAAGCCAAGATCGCAAATTCTGCCTATTCGGCACGACATATATATATAAATAATATATATATATATAAATAATATATATATATATATATATATATATATATATATATATATATATATATATATATATATATATATATATATATATATATATAATCAAACTAGCCATATCCCACCGAGGCAGGGTGGCCCAAAAAGAAAGAAAATCCCCAAAAAGAAAATACTTTCAACATTCAACACTTTCACCACACTCGCACATAATCACTGTTTTTGCAGAGGTGCTCAGAATACAACAGTTTAGAAGCATATACGTATAAAGATACACAACATATCCCTCCAAACTGCTAATATCTAGAACCCCTCCTTTAGAGTGCAGGCATTGTACTTCCCACCTCCAGGACTCAAGTCCGGCTATATAAAAATAACCGGTTTCCCTGAATCCCTTCACTAAATATTACCCTTCTCACACTCCAACAGCTCGTCAGGTCCCAAAAACCATTCGTCTCCATTCACTCCTAACATGCTCACGCACGCTTGCTGGAAGTCCAAGCCCCTCGCCTACAGAACCTCCTTTACCCCCTCTCTCCAACCCTGTCGACGACAACCCCTACCCCGCCTTCCTTCCCCGATAGATTTATACGCTTTCCATATCATTCTACTTTGATCCATTCTCTCTAAATGACCAAAGCACTTCAACAACCCCTCTTCAGCCCTCTGACTAATACTTTTGTTAACTCCACACCTTTTAATTTCCACATTCCGAATTTTCTGCATAATATTTACACCACACATTGCCCTTAGACAGGACATCTCCACTGCCTCCAACCGTCTCCTCGCTGCTGCACTCACAACTCGTGCTTCACACCCATATAAGAGTGTTGGTACTACTGTACTTTCATACATTTCCTTCTTTGCCTCCATAGATAACTTTCTTTGTCTCCACATACCTCAAAGCACCACTCGCTTTTTTTCCCTCATCAATTCTATGATTAACCTCATCCTTCATAAATCCATCCGCTGACACATCAACTCTCAAGTATCTGACAACATTCACTTCTTCCATATTCCTCTTCTCCAATATGATATCCAATTTTTCTTTATCTAAACCATTTGATACCCTCATCACCTTATTCTTTTCTATGTTCACTTTCAACTTTCTACCTTTACACACACTCCCAAACTCATCCACTAACCTTTGCAATTTTTCTTTAGAATCTCCCATAAGTACAGTATCATCAGCAAAAAGCAACTGTGTCAATTCCCATTTTGTATTTGAGTCCCCATAATTTAATCCCACCCCTCTCCCGAACACCCTAGCATTTACTTCTTTTACAGCACCATCTATAAATATATTAAACAACCATGGTGACATTACACATCCCTGTCTAAGACCTACTTTTACCGGGAAGTAGTCTCCCTCTCTTCTACGCACCCTAACTGATAAGGGGATCTTCTTTCATTCAATTAGAGGTATTCTCTGATCAAGGACCAATGAGCATCAAAGTACTTAGTCTGTAGAGAAGAAAAAAGCGCAAATTCACTTATATTTGCAGGAGTTGATGGTGGTGGAGATAGAGAGCCACACGAGGAGGAGTCTACCTACTGGATACGCCGTCCACCTTCATGGAGTTGTTTACTCCAAGGATGGCACTCAGGTAAAGCCATCACGTCTGTCTTGCAGAGTGTGTGTAGCGCATCACACCGATAAATATTACTTGTTGTGTGTATGTGTGTACTCCCCTAATTGTGATTGCAGGGGTCGAGACTCTGCCCCTGGTGTGTGTGTGCGTGCGTGCGTGTGTGTGAGCGCTCCACATCATGCACAGCGTAGTTATCATGCACCAACTAAGGCCAGACGAGACTATGGAGTCGTGTAAGAGAACGTGCGCGCGTGTGTGTACTCGCCTAATTGTACTCACCTAATTGTGGTTGCAGGGGTCGATACTCAGCTCCTGGCTCCGCCTCTTCACTGATCGCTACTAGGTCCTCTGCTTACTGAGCTTCGTCATACCTCGTCTTAAAACTATATATGGTTCCTGCCTCCACTACGTCACTTGCTAGGCTATTCCACTTCCTGACGACTCTATGACTGAAGAAATACTTCCTAAAATCCCTGTGACTCGTCTGAGTCTTCAGCTTCCAATTGTGACCCCTTGTTTCTGTGTCCCCTCTCTGGAACATCCTGTCTCTGTCCACCTTGTCTATTCCCCGCAGTATCTTGTCCTCCAGTGTCGTCAATCCGATTTCTCTCAACCTTTCGTTGTATGACATTCCCCTGAGCTCTGGAATTAGCCTTGTTGAAAACCTTTGTACTTTCTCTAACTTCTTGACGTGTTTGACCAGGTGTGGGTTTCAGACTGGTGCTGCATCTCCAGTATGGGCCTAACGTACACAGTGTACAGTGTCTTGAACGATTCCTTATTAAAGTATCGGAACGCTATTCTCAGCTTTGCCAGGCGCCCACATGCTGCAGCAGTTATCTGGTTGATGTGTGCCTCTGGTGACATGCTCGGTGTTATGGTCACCCCACGATCTTTCTCCCTGAGTGAGGTCTGTAGTCTTTGTCCACCTAGCCTATACTCTGTCTGCGGTCTTCTTTGCCCTTCCCCAATCTTCATGACTTTGCATTTGGCAGGGTTGAATTTGAGAAGCCATTTTCTGGACCACGTGTCCAGCCTGTCCAGGTCTCTTTGTGGTCCTGCCTCATCCTCATCCGATTTAATTCTTCTCATCAACTTCACATCATCTGCGAATAGGGACACTTCAGAGTCTATCCTTTCCATCATGTCATTCACATATATCAAGAATAGCACTGGTCCTAGAACTGACCCCTGTGGGATCCCACTTGTCACAGGCACCCACTGTGATGCCTCTTCACGTACCATGACTCGTTGTTGCCTCCCTGACAAGTATTCTCTGATCCATTGCAGTGCCGTTCCTGTTATATGCGCCTGAACCTCCAGCTTCTGCACTAACCTCTTGTGAGGAACTCTGTCGAAGGCCTTTCTGCAGTCCAGGAAAATGCAATCAACCCACCCCTCTCTCTCATGTCTTACTTCTGTTACCTTGTCGTAAAACTCCAGAAGGTTTGTGACACAGGATTTGCCTTCCATGAATCCATGCTGGTTGTCATTTATAATCTTGTTCCATTCCAGGTGTTCCACCACTTTCCTGATAATTTTCTCCATGACTTCGCATACTATACACGTCAGAGACACTGGTCTGTAGTTTAGTGCCTCGTTTCTGTCTCCTTTCTTGAAAATGGGGACTACATTTGCAGTCTTCCATATCTCGGGTAGCTGCCCAGTTTCAAGGAATGTGTTGAAGATTGTGCTTAGGGGCACACACAGCATCTCTGCTCCTTCTCTAAGGACTCACGGGGAGATGTTGTCCGGTCCTATCGCCTCTGAGGTATCAAGGTCACTTAGCAGCTTCTGCACCTCCTCCATTGTTCGTATGTCATCCAACACTTGTTGGCATGTTCCCTGTTGATGCTCCCTTCTGTGCTCTCTTCCCAGAGCCCTTCCTGTTTCTACTGTAAAAACTTCCTTAAATCTCCTGTTTAGCTCCTCACCTCCTGATCGTTTCTTGTGAGTTCTCCCCCTTCTGTCCTCAGTCTGATCACCTGGTCTTTGACTGTTGTCTTCCTCCTGATGTGGCTATACAACAGTTTCGGGTCAGTCTTGACTTTCGATGCTATATTATTTTCATACTGTCGCTGGGCCTCCCTCCTTACCTGTGCATACTCGTTCCTGGCTCTGCGACTAATCTCCCTATTTTCATGTGTTCTATGCCTTCTCTACTTTTTCCTTTTTCTATAGCACTTAGTCTTTGCCTCCTTACACAATCGGGTAAACCAGGGACTCGTTCTGGTCTTCCCATTGTTTCTGGTGCCCTTCGGAATAAACCTTTCCTCTTCCTCCTTGCATTTTGTTGTTACGTATTCCATCATTTCGTTTACTGGCTTTCCTACCAGTTCTCTGTCCCACTGAACCTCCTGCAGGAAGTTCCTCAAACCTATGTAGTCCCCTCTTTTATAGTCTGGCTTTTCCCATTCAACTCCTGTTACTCTCTCCACTTGTAACTCTACTATGTATTCAAAGCACAGAACCACGTGTCACTAGCTCCTAGGGACCTCTCATATGTGATGTCCTCTATGTCTGAACTGCCCAGGGTGAGCACAAGGTCCAGTCTTGCTGGTTCGTCCTCCTCTCTCACTCTGGTAGTGTCCTTAACATGTTGGTGCATGAGGTTTTCCAGCACCACATCCAACATCTTGGCTCTCCATGTTTCGGTACCCCCATGTGGCTCCAGGTTTTCCCTGTCAATCTCCCTGTGGTTGAAATCACCCATAACTAGTAACTTTGCTCTGCTCGAGTGAGCTCTTCTTCCCCCCTCAGCCAGTGTGTCCACCATTGCTCTGTTGCTCTCTTCATATTCCTCTCTTGGCCTCCTGCAGTTCTGTGGTGGATTATACATCACTGCAATGACTACCTTGTGCTCCCCAGACTGAAGTGTACCTACTATGGAGTCCCTTTCTCCAATCTCGTCTATGCCTCCCATTTTCTCGAATTTCCATCGGTTTTTTACGAGCAGTGCAACCCTTCCTCCCCCTCTGCCCCTTCTATCTTTCCTCGTGTGTGTGTGTGTGTGTGTGTGTGTGTGTGTGTGTGTGTGTGTGTGTGTGTGTGTTTTATGGTATGAATGCTTGGCAGGCAAGGCAAGTAAGCGTACGTGTTTGGGCTTAATTAAATCTGAGGAAACGATATCAGCTAGGTAAGTGTGAAACTTCAAAAGTGTAAGTACTCGCCTAGTTGTGGTTGCAAGGGTCGAGTCACAGCTCCTGGCCCCGCCTCTTCACTGGTCGCTACCAGTGAAGAGGCGACCAGTGTACCCATCTATTTATAGTTGCAGGGGTCGACTCACAGCTCTTGGCCCCGTGTGTGTGTGTGGTGATAAATACCTCATCTTGACTTGTACAATTGCTACCTGTTGTCAACAGCTTCATATATTACCTACAATACCCACAGACATCAGTTCTCTCCTCTCCCCCCCTCCTGGTAAGGTGTATGTGGTGGCAGGTGATGGAGGGCGGGCAGCGAGGCTCATCCAGGTGACGGTGGCCACAGGAGAGGTGAAGGGGGTGAGTGAGGTGGGTGAGGCAGTCATCCATCCTGGCTACATCAGTCATCCCTCACACATCCGTTTTCCCACTACTCACGATGACTTTGCTTATGGATATCTCTACCTGCCTAAAGTAAGTATACTTGTTACTTTTGTGGGGAAACGCTAAATTTGTAAAGGTTATGCGGCGCCGGGTAATAGGGGATAGTGAGGTTTTGGCTCAAGAATAGGGAGGGTGAACTGCACTTTGAGATCATGAACTCTAGATAGTATCCAAGAACCCTCTTGAGGGTTCAGGAAGCTCCTGGGGAATGGGAGGTAGTCAGGTTTGATCCAAGAAACAAAAGTAGCTCCAATTCCCTGGATCAAGGCGCACCATCCCTACGAGGAAGAAGTCCAACTATTCTCCCATTTTCTTTTATGGCCCCCTCAAGGGGGGTTCCTTGATGCTGGAAGGGGGTCTTGAGCTAGAAAATTGGATCTGTGTTCCAAAATCTTGAATCGAGCCTGAATGCCCCCACAGGCGCTGTATAATCCCTATGGGTTTAGCCTTCCCCATGATAATTGTTCCATATCACGGGATATATACATTGAGAGGTGTATGTCTTTAAACGTTTTTGCTGAGAGTTTAATTTCCCTTTCATAGATTAAAGTATTCTTGACCGACCCTTGTGTAATAGACTTCAAATTATTAAATAATAATATTCATTTGCATGTACAGAGCAATTATTTATAATTACCGAGATGCCTGCAGGGACCTCGGGGAAATTAAGAGGACTCTATTGACGTTAAGAATTTTATGGGGATTTTACTTGATACTGGCTACTTTAACTGGCGAAATCAGCGACACAATGTTATGATGATCACAGAAGTTTGTGAGCCTCGAACCTAAGTCGGGCGAATATTAAAACTGGCAGGTCGGTGTGTTAAACCACCGGCCCATGCTAGGCCGGCATGGTCCAGCGGTTACTCACACTGGCTTGCCAGTTTTAGGACGCGTTTTGCGATTTAAAATACCATTGATGTATTGAGTGTCTATATCAACTGTTTGTTGCTTGTTATCATTGGTTTTATCGTTTCGCAACAATTTTTTTAATGGCTACCCAGCGATGGACCTAAATTTTTGGGGTCCTGAAGCTTGAACTGTTATGAGTCACCCTCACAACCAACAACAGCTAGGCCTACAACAGCTAGGCCTACATGATACTTCAGTAACCTTATAATTTTGATTTTGTACTGAATAACACTATATTATTATTAAAAAAAAAACTTGTACAGTAGACCTAAAATTAAGTAATGTGGACTTGGTCGCTTTTGGGGCCCTTCCGAGATTAGGGGCCCTGAAACTTGAGCTTCACTACCGTCACAGTAGATCCGTCCCTGGACCTACCAGATCAGAGCGCTACGTAAATATCACTACTGCACCAACAGAATAAGGACTTCCGCGCTCCGGAGGGCACCAAGCCGCCGCTGCTGGTGCGAGTTCACGGGGGTCCCACAGGGGAGACCTTCCCTATACTTCATCTCACCTACCAGTTCTTCACTTCAAGGGGCTTCGCTCTCCTTGACCTCAACTACCGGGGCAGCACCGGCTATGGCACACAATACCGCAACAAACTCAATGGAAAGTAAGGAATTCTATTTTTTTTTCACAGACTTAATGGGCAAAAGATTTTATGCTAATTTAAATTACAGGCTAGAGCTGTTATCTTTCCTCGGCTTAATTTACAGACTAAGAGCCGTTACCTTTCCTCAGCTTAATTTACCGGCTAGAGCTGTTATCTTCCCTCGGCTTAATTTACAGGCTAGAGCTGTTATCTTTCCTCAGCTTAATTTACAGGCTAGAGCTCTTATCTTTCCTAAGCTTAATGTACAGGCTAAGAGCTGTTATCTTCCCTCAGCTTAATTTACCGGCTAGAGCTGTTATCTTTCCTCAGCTTAATTTACCGGCTAGAGCTGTTATCTTCCCTCAGCTTAATTTACCGGCTAAGAGCTGTTATCTTTCCTCAGCTTAATTTACCGGCTAAGAGCTGTTATCTTTCCTCAGCTTAATTTACCGGCTAAGAGCTGTTATCTTTCCTCAGCTTAATTTACCGGCTAAGAGCTGTTATCTTTCCTAAGCTTAATTTACGGGCTAAGAGCTGTTATCTTCCCTCAGCTTAATTTACCGGCTAGAGCTGTTATCTTTCCTCGGCTTAATTTACAGGCTAGAGCTGTTATCTTTCCTCGGCTTAATTTACAGGCTAAGAGCCGTTATCTTTCCTCAGCTTAATTTACCGGCTAGAGCTGTTATCTTTCCTCGGCTTAATTTACAGGCTAGAGCTGTTATCTTTCCTCTGCTTAATTTACAGGCTAAGAGCCGTTATCTTTCCTCAGCTTAATTTACCGGCTAGAGCTGTTATCTTTCCTAAGCTTAATTTACAGGCTAAGAGCTGTTATCTTCCCTCAGCTCACTTTACCTAAGCTCAATTTACAAGCCCAAAGCTCTCATTCTCTCTCAATGCCTAGCTCACTTCAAAGCCCAACCCCAGGATGACATTAACAGCCGATTAATTACAGTGTACTTAATTGCCACTAGCTTAACAAGAGCATCAGATCTGACAGACTTATCTATGTACCTCAAGCCCGGGAATCGAACTCTGGATCTTTCAGGTGTATGCCTCACTCAACTTCTGCTATATGTAGCTATTGAAAATAAAAAAAAATCATTTGATTGTACAGTGCACCTTGCAATTGACACATTATTATATAATGAAAGCCGTGTGGGTTACACAGGACGACTTGGCTGACCTCAAGGTTATAAGGGCCCTGACCACCTCCAGGTGGAATGGACTGGCTACTGACCACTTGCTAGTGAAGCATATTAGGTATTAACTTCCTACAGATGGAGTACACTCAACATTCACCTCCAGGTTAGGTATACTCAGCATTAACTACCTCCAGGTGGGGTATACCAGCATTAACTACCTCCAGGTGGGGTATACTGGATGTGGACGACGCTGTGGCAGGCGCCAACTACTTGGTGAAGGAGAATATAGTCGACGCCAGCAAGGTGTGTGTTGACGGTGGCTCTGCTGGTGGATTCACCACACTGTTGGTGCTCATGAGTGAAAATGCGCCTTTTGCAGCGGGTAAGTCCACAGTAGAACACCACAGTCTGTTATTTGTAACAAACTCGCTCTCACACAAGGCTATGTTATCCATAACCCATCCAGGTAGTGACCAAAGGAAAAGAAATTTATAGTGTATGTGTGTAATTAAATAAATGAATATATATACTCGTGTGTGCGTGTGTATATATATATATATATATATATATATATATATATATATATATATATATATATATATATATATATATATATAGTACCTTGATAATGTGAGTAGTCACGAAAGCGCTTGGAATTTCTCTATTCTTTCAGAGTGGTTGTTTTGCATATTTTGAAATCGCCTGATTACTGTGATCTTATTGCATATATATATATATATATATATATATATATGTATATATATGTGTATATATATATATATATATATATATATATATATAATGTCGTGCCGAATATGTAAAACTGGTCAATTAGCAAGAACCCATTTAAAATTAAGACCTTTCGAAAATTTTCTCTTATACGTTTAAAGATGTATGCTTTTCATTAATGTTAATGTAAAAAATTTTAATTTTGCACCAAAAGAATCTTAGAAAACTTACCTAACCTTATTATAACAAGAACAATTTATTTTAGCCTAACCCAACTAAATATATTTTAAATACGTTTACAATAATTTAATACTAAACAAACACAATCAAATATATTTTTTTTTTGTTAGGTTCAGAATGATTTTGGCGAAATTATTGTATACACAAATTTTCACTTGTCCTATATGGCAAGATGAACGTTGCTATTTAAGCCAAGATCGCAAGTTCTGCCTATTCGGCACGACATATATTATTTATTATTATTATACACATGTTCAGTGCTGATGTTAAAGGAGACAGAATATACACCCTGAGAGGTGTGTTTCTCTCAGCGGATATATACTGAGAATTTACTTTGATCTTTTATTAGGGAAGGGTGGAAGGTTATCATGCAGCTTTAATAACCCATTAACCAGCCCACCGCCTAAAGGAGACATCATGTGTGTTGAAGATAGATTTTTCAATGTTGCCTCTTGATTCCTGTCAAAAAATTAAGCTAAAAGGCTTTTGTTTTTTCCCCTCATTTTATTTTTTTTTCTAATTTGAGTCATTGTTCACTTCTTCAGATCAAACGCGATTATATCCTGAATTATTTTTCCAGTACGTAACTGGTCTAATTATCTCTTACTTGCGTTAGTATGCTTAGGCGAACCCATCCAAATCCTTACACGGAAGCCATTCAAAGCTTTCTCTGCCGCAGATGATCACTCCTTCCAGTAATTAAAACTGGAACGACTCTCAGAATGACCCAGACACACGAGCTATGTTAAGCATCGCGCCTTGTTAAATTACTCTATTATGTACTTAATTTCCAACTGCGTCTTCAGGAGCCAGTTTTTACGGGGTGTCCGACTTGGAGCTGCTGGTGAACGACACACACAAGTTTGAGAGCAGGTACATGGAGACGCTGGTCGGCAGCATCCACACGCAGAAGCATCTGTATGATGCTCGTTCGCCCATTAAAAACGCCAAGAAACTCGGGAAGCCAACCATCTTCTTTCAGGGAAGCGAAGATAAGGTGAGACGAAATTTGTGTAAGCGGAAATATACACGTATGTACACTATTAGAGGACAGAAGAGCCAGAGTTATGATTATGGCTGAGAAGAGGGAAATTGATAGGGGAGACAGGCAGAGGCTGAGAGGCTGGTCTCAGCTACACGGGGTCACATTATTATTATAATCAAAAAAGAAGCGCTAAGCCACAAGGACTATACAGCCACGGGGTCACAGCTGGAAGTTAAAAACAAAGGCGAGTCGCGGAGATGTTAGGAAATACTTCTTTAGCTTCAGAGTTACCAGGAAGTGGAATGATCTAGATAGCGAAGTGGTAGAGGCAGGATTCATGCATAGTTTTAAGAATAGGTATAAAAGGGCTCACGCAACCAGGAGAGAGCGAAATCGGTAGTGGCAAGCGGTTGGACCAGGTGCAGAGACTCGACCCCTGAAACCAAAAATAGGCACACACACACACACATACACCAAAAGTCTAAACCCGTAACCTTAATATGACAGCGAAGCAAATAGAGCAGAGATATTAGAAATACAAAAGTATTTAAGAACTTGCAAAGGTTGTAAGTCATATTATCATGGGGAGCGCTAAACTCGTAGGGATTATACAGCTCCGATGGGGAATGGAAGGCTCAATATTATTACTATTATAATCAAAACTAAACATTAAACCCAAAAGGTTTATACCAGGCTGCCATTCAGGCTTAGTTCAGGGAACTGGAGCTCGGATCTAATTCCCTAGATCAAGAGCCCCTGACCAGCATCAAGGAACGTCCCTTGAAGAGGACACGAGGTGAGAAAGAGGAGGCATAGGAAATTAAGAATTAAAATATATTCGCTATTCTAGCCATTCATTAAGAATTTAGACTTTAAATTATTATTCATAGGGAAGCGCTAAACCCACGAGTCATATAACACCTGTGGAATGTTAGGCATTCAGGTAACTCTCAGTATCTTGGCTCTAGAGCCTTTCACTTTCAGGTAATTCATTGACATTCAGCAGTGAATTAACATTCATTATTGTCTTTTTTTTTTCTTTTGCAGATTGTGATTCCCAGTCACTCCAAGGACATGTATGATATTGTGAAGAACAAGGGTCTTCCTTCTGCATATATCCTGTTTGAAGGTGAGACTTCATGTTATGTTCTGGGTCAGCAGGCTAAGGCGTAATGCTATGTTCCGGGTCAGCAGGCTAAGATGTAATGTTATGTTCCGGGCCAGGGAGGTCGAGCCAGCAGGCTAAGACGTAATGTTATGTTCCGGGCCAGGGAGGTCGAGCCAGCAGGCTAAGACGTAATGTTATGTTCCGGGCCAGGGAGGTCGAGCCAACAGGCTAAGACGTAATGTTATGTTCCGGGCCAGGGAGGTCGAGCCAGCAGGCTAAGACGTAATGTTGTTCCGGGCCAGGGAGGTCGAGCCAGCAGGCTAAGACGTAATGTTATGTTCCGGGCCAGGGAGGTCGACCCAGCAGGCTAAGACGTAATGTCATATTCCGGGTCAGCAGGCTAAAATGTAATGTTATGCTCCAGGCCATGGAGGTCAAGCCAGCAGACTTATCCAGTGCCTGATGAAGGAATTATTATTACAGGGGAACGCTTAACCCGTAGGGATTATACAGCGCCTGGGGGAGGGGGGGATGGAAGGCATTCAAACTCAATTCAGCGAACTGTAACACAGATCCCATTTTCTAGCTGGGGGAGGGAAGGCAGTCAGATTTTTGGCAAAGGAAAGTATAGATTTTAAATCAAAATTCTTTCACTGTCAAGACTGATACTGTAGATCAAAAGCCCTTCACTATAAAGGCTCTCTCTCAGTATTTATATTATTATTATAATCAAAAAGAAGCGCTAAGCCACAAGGACTATACAGCGCTTCAGTATTTATAAATTATATTCATGGCTGCATCTATATTATATATATACAATTATATTTATATATATATATATATATATAAATATGTGTGTTTACGTAAACCTTAATTTTTTTTAATATACAGTAGAGGTATGTTGCAGCTCCAGCGACCCTCGTTCAGTCTGGAGACAGAGTCTGGTCTACTGCTGAGCATGTTTTCCCCTCAAAGGAGGTTCCTTGATGCTGGTGTGGGACTTTATCTAATTAAGCGGCTTGTTCTCTCCCTTCCTCAGCTCGAGCCTGATTTCCTCCCATTCCCCCAGGCTACATAGTGTCTCTACGCATTGAACATCTTCCTGTAAATGTAATAATACTGCTGTGTGTAGTTACTCATTATGTGTGTTTAACAGTAAGCTGGCAGAGGCTTGATTTTGTACCATTACACGTATTGTGAGGAAAAGATACTCGTTGCTGAATAGTTTTATTAAACGAGGAAAACATTTTGCTGTGTCGAGAATAATAGTGAACTGATGAAGCTCTATGCTGAGCCAAACGATGTCTTTACAAAACCTCATTCCGCAGCTATTTTTTTTTTCTTCAGTCATCAGAATACCACTGGGATAGACACACACGGGTTTATCTCATTCTACTAGTATATGTTTCTTTTGGTTTTCCGCAGGTGAGGCTCACGGGTTTATCAAACCAGAGAACATCAAGTCTTCACTGGTGGATGAGTTGTATTTCTTCTCTCAAGTGCTAGACTTCACATTAGCTGACGTCACTTCAGATGTAAGTAAAGTGGGCTGTTCTCGTGTTTGGGGAAGCAGTAAACACTGAAGGGTCAGTACAGTGCTTGTGGAATGAGGGGTAAACAGTTTTGATCGGAGATTGGAGTTATGCTTGATCTAAGTAATCACAAGTGTGATCATGGGAGTGTGTTAGGTGAAGGGAAAGTTATCATGGTTAGAGAAAGGGTAGGGCAACTCCAAATAGTTGGAACAAGAGCCCTTCCCTGGAGTACAGGACCCCCCCCCCCCCAACATGAAGGAAGGAGACACACGACAGAATTGCTGGTACATGTCTGGATGGGATTATTACTGGTACTTGTGAGTGACATTTAAATTAGATAAAATCTCCATGGATTTTAAAGCATTTGTGTATTTTCCACATTAAATTTACCATCGCAGACATACAGAAATTATACATTCGTGGGAAAGCGCTAAACCTGCAGGGGTTGCATATAACCTGGGGGAATGAGAGTTAAGTTTAGCCAAGGTAGTAAACACCAGATCTAGTTCCTTGGATCAAGATCATCTCACGGGCGTCAAGAAAGCTCCCTCGAAGGGTCCCCAATTAAGTGATGGTTATTAATGAGTGTGGGGAGTGCTAAACACACAAGGGTCATACAGTCCCTAGATTATTATAATCAAGGAAACGCTAAACCCGTAGGATTATACAGCGCCTGTGGGGGGGGATGGAAGGTATTCAGGGAACTGGAGCACAGATCCAGTTTCCTATATCAAGAGCCCCTCACCAGCATCAAGGAACCTTCCTTGACGGGCAGTCCCTAGAGAATAGGAATTAATCCTGCTTAATCCATAGGCGAGGGATACTTCCTAATTTCTTGGTTCAAGAATTCATCAGGTAGGTATAAGGTTTGTCAGGAAACTGGACAAGTGTTCCCTGACGTGGGTCTTAGTCATCATATGACTAAGCTGGAGCTTTTGGTCATGTGATCAAAGCCTTCCACTGGCTTACCTCTCCACCCTTTAAAACTCATGGTTTTGTGTATAACCATTTCATACGTGAGAACCAAGATACTCCCTTTGAAAGCCCTAAAATGCTATGGACAAATTTCAGTATTTATAATTTTTATTCATTAATTTTCATGATTGTTGTCCTTGATATCCTGTTCATTAATTTGAATACAGTGAATACATTTATTACGTGTAATTAAAAATAGCTGAAGTAATTTTAACTATTGATGAAATTCTGTCACAAGTTCACATTTAAAAACTGCCTTTTTTTTCCAGTTGGTTATTGACAACCTGGAGTCATGGAAGGAGAAACACCACTGAAGTGAGCAGTTATTCTTTTATATAGGAAAAGTTCTATACCTGATAGGGAATAAAGTATGATCCAATTCCTCGTATAAAGAATCCTTCATCAGTCACGGCTTCCCCTCCTTGACAGGTATACACACTATTTTAATAACAATGTTCTAAACTCGTACAAGTCATGGAGTGCTGCTGAGAGAGGTAATGAGTCGACAAGTGAAGGCAGTGTGTCATGGTAGTTACAGTAACATACTAATTAACCGAGTTACATTATTATAATCAAGGGGGAAGCGCTAAACACGGAGGATTATACAGCGCCTGGATGGGGGATGTGGAAGGCATTCAGGTTTAATTCGGGGAACTGGAGCACAGATCCAATTCCCTAAATCAAGAGCCCCTCGCCAATATCAAGGAACCTTCCTTGAGGGGAACCGAGTTACAGGAAGTGTTTAAAGCGAGACTTAAGTGGAGCTTGGATTAGTATATCAGGCAATGATTATATAATTATCATTAAGTTGGTGGGGGAAGCCCTAAATCTGTAGGGGTCCTACAGCAGGTGCTGTAGGACCCCTACTGTCAGTGTCTACACAATCCCATGTGATCATTGTAAAGAAATATACAATAAAATGAATGAATAAAAAGACATGTGTACTTCAGGAGGATACTGATGGACATGTTGCTGAAACACTAATTCTCAGCCACCATTGTTCACAAGCCTCAGTTATAGCAACCAAGATTGTCACAAATCAAATAACCAAAGTTCTTCCCACCACAATGGTGGGATGTCTGCTGCAGTAAACTTTATCAAGAGTCTTTACTATATTATTATTTACCCTTATGCACACTTGTAGTGACCAAGGTCCCAGAACCGAAAAGTTTTCTAATATTCAAACCCTACTGATTGCTGGCATCTTAAAAACCTTCGTGTCCATCCTGACGAGGTATGACTTTAGTATTCTTGCTAATAATTTTAACAATGGTGCTAATAATGATTTTGAGTTTTCCCTTTTAATTTTGCTGCATTTCTGTGGTCTTGGATGATGCACAAATGAATCTGGTAAAAAAAAAATTGAGCATTTAAATAGTGTTTACTAATATATTATAAAATACATAATCAAATTGGAGTTCTCTCCACTTTTTAAAACTCGGTATATACAACAATCAAAGATTTTTAAATAAATGTTTAAGCCAGCCACCAATAACTTTCTCAGTTTCTTTTCAATTCATCTTTAAAACATAAAAGTTTACAAATACTGTATTTTTCCAATATTTTGCAAATCTTTCTCTAACAACTTTCTTGAAAATTATTAAACTTTTTCTTTGAGAGAAAGAACCTACAGTATTTTACACTTTTTTTCTTAACTCTCATACTTTTCTTGGGTCACTAGCTGGGAAGGCATTTTTAGTGAACCTTAAAGAGCCACTTTTTCCTTAACATTAGTCACTTAATAAGAAAATAAGAGGCTGCATCCATCATCTGATGTGTGGACAATATATTTTAATGTATTTTGATGGTTATTTTCAAGCAGCAGGAAGTTATCTCTGGAAGTCTCATCACAGTTATCAGTGACTACTGTGCTCCTTACTTGGTTTGGCTGCAGTCGAGGCTGTGAGGAGCCTCAGTTTTCACAGACTCGGGCCAGCCGTTCAGACTTACACAGTCTGTATTG
The DNA here is from genome assembly GCF_038502225.1 of Cherax quadricarinatus. Lineage (NCBI taxonomy): Eukaryota > Metazoa > Arthropoda > Malacostraca > Decapoda > Parastacidae > Cherax > Cherax quadricarinatus. The sequence continues at coordinate 22,387,365 of NC_091344.1, forward strand.
TTACTCTGTAGAAGGTTATACCTGGAAATACAGCGAGAGATCACCAAAGAAAAGTATGAATTTGGGACAATAACCAAAATATATAAAATATGAAGAGCAGAGAGCTTATTGAAATTTAAATGAAGATTAATACTAGGGTATCTTTATCGAGGAGATATCTTAACAATGAAGATATCTAAGTCTTAGTCTTAATTCATTTACTTGTCAGTTCTGAAAACCACTGGTATAATAATTATTGAAGCTTACAACTCTGAGTTAAAAATCTAATCTCACATCTTTGTGGAATGATATATTTATATGCCATTCTTATAATAATCATTATAAAAATAAAGAATAAAAATATACTCTATAAACATGCTTTAAAATATATCTTAGGAAAAAAACAGACCTAAAAACTATACATGTAACTTTTTTTAATACTATGTACAAGTGAAAATCACATGTATAATCAGAGTAAATGTATTAAGAAAAATTACCAAAATAAAAAAGAGAATACCAATGAAAAGACACTCATTAATACTAAAACATGAAACCAGTTACTCGTTAAACCTAATATTCTTCCGTATTTGAGATATGAAGTATTTGTCAGTTGACTTCTGACCCCTACAAAGATTTTATATTGTGATTTACTTCCTTCTGTTTAATGAATCAGAAAGTTGAGACAACCTGTGGCTAATTTTTATATTTACATCAGGATAATTTTTAAATGTTTTTGTTAGAAATTCACAATATTAACCAAGTGCTTGCACTTTGAAAAGCTACTAACAAGGCTAAAAGTTTAATGTGAGAAATGAAAAACTGGCAAACGCAAAATTTTAAATACAGTAGACCGTCATTTAACATGGTAGTTACGTTCCTGAAAATGCCGCTTTAGGTAAAACTGTTAGATGAACTAAAGAACTTATGGGTAAAATAAGGTTACATTCCTGGGAGCCCCCCAAAAAGCCAAAACCACCTTTTTTAGACCATAAGATCTTACAAAAAATAAAAGTGCAATGTAATTTTAGTTCATTGTCATGAAGTAATACTGCTTAAGACTACAAATGCAATAGAAATAATAGTATTTACCTTAAATTGCGGGTAATGGTGTTTGTGGATGATTGTAAAGAGTGGATATGCATGTTGTGGCCCTACTGGGCTGAGGTGGATGGTTGTTGGTTGTTGGCAGAAGTGGATGGTAGAGGTTCTGTTACTAAAGTCGATGATTGTATTGGAGTGTGCATAAATTATGTAATGGATCTCTGGGCTCTTTTTTCCCTGCAGTACATTATACAGCTGATGGTAAGGCATCATCAGTTGGTCTGGACCCCATTTCAAAACACTGCTTCTAGATTTGTAATGGTCCTCTTCAGTGAAAAAGTCTAACTTTACCAATATTATGGAACTGCTCACATAAATGCTACAGTGTTAACTATTTTTCTTAAGGTTCTTCATCGTCTTCTGTTATCTGCCTCTCTTGTATCTGTGCATCGAGTTCTGCCAACATTTCCTCTGGACTCCTGTCTTCATGATCAAAGAGCTCATTCACATCTTCATTCATATCTTCAGACCCATCACCTGGTAATCTCCTTGCCAGCTGAACAATTTCCTGAACCTGATTTTCAAGCAAGGGAAAACCAGTCAAAGAATTAACTACAGAAGGCCATGACTTTCCCCAGCCTGCATTTAATGTTGATTGGGGCACTTCATTCCATGCAATTCTAGCATAGATGGCATAAGCAATGTTAAATTTATTCCAGAAGCTTGGTACTGCCAAGTTGGAGTCAAGAGTCCATTGATGCAACTAGTTTTTTCATAACTTTTTTTTTTTGTGTAGTTACATTTAAATGACTTAACTCCCTGATCCAGTAGTTGAATTAGGGATGTTGTAGTTGGAGGTAAAAGTACAACTTTTACATGTGGCGTCACATCCAGCAAAGCTTGTGGATGAGTACGAGAATTATCAAGAATGAAAAGAGCTTGAATGCAAGGTTCTTGCTGTGCAGGTAAAACTTGACTTCAGGAATAAAGCGATGCTTAAACCAGTCAAATATTTCCTGTCATCCATGCTGACATCCATAACTGGACCACTACAGTGGTCCAGTTATTTTAACAGGTAATTCAGATGGTGTTCCTTTAAAAGTGTATGTATATTTACTTTCACCACTACTAGGGCAGTTCATTTAGAAGTGGCTCAGGACTTGTCTGCAGAACAGTTTATACAGCTGTATCAGAAATTTGCTGCTAGGAGATCCTGTACAAGATTAATAATTTCAGATGCCACTAGTTTTGTAACGAGTGCCCAATATTTGATGGAATTAAATGAGAATAATGATGTACAATCTGTTAACCCAGTGAGAATGTGTCTGGAAATTTGTTACGTACAGTAAAAGTTTCTACAGAAGATGCTTCACAGGAAAAGAATTAGCTTGAAGGAATTCTGTACTGTATTAGTGTAGGCGGAAAATCGTATAAATAATTGTCCCCTCTCTCATATATTAGCGATACTCCAGATGTAGATATATTAAGACCTTCTCACTTAATATGTGGACAAAAATTTGAAGCTGCATCTATTTATAGAGATAAACCTGGAGAAATTGATGATTATAATAATGTAGAATTGTTAAGTAATAAATTTAATATAAATAAAGTACAGTGGATCCCAGCCTAACGAACGCACCGCATAATGTTAAATCTGCCTTGCGAAGCATTTGAATGCAAAAATTTTGCACCGCCTAACGATAAAAAACTCAAAACTCGCCCAACGTGATTCGTCTGGGACACGTCCCACGTGTGGCCTCAGCTGCCCCATGGGTACCAGTGTTTACAAGCCAGCCAGTGCGGTCACATCCACGCATGCATTCGGTACATTTCACCTTATCCCAGTGTTTTTTGTACTTGTAACTGCAAAATAAGTCACCATGGGCCCCAAGAAAGCTTCTAGTGCCAACCCTGTGGTAAAAAGGGCGAGAATTAGCCTACTTCAAAGATTAAAGAAATGTGTGCAAAGTGGGTTGAACTGCAAACCTTTATGGATGAAAATCACCCTAAAACAGCTACTGCAAGCCATGTTGGCAACCTGTACAATGTTGTGGCCCATTTTAGGCAAATCTTAAAGAAACGGCAGGTACAGACCTCTGTGGACAGATTTTTTGTGCGACAGAGGTCCAGTGACTCTCAAGCTGGTCCTAGTGGCATTAAAAGAAGAAGGGAAGTAACCCCAAAAAGGACTTGCTACCTCAACTCCTAATGGAAGGGGATTCCCCTTCTAAACAATAACTTCCACAATCTCCCCTCCTCCCATCCCATCAATCATCACCAGATCTTCAATAAAGGTAAATGTCATGTATTCTTAACTTAGTAGAGTAGTAACTGTGCATGTCTTTTTCAGTTTGTGTGTATTAAAATTAATATTTCACGTGGTAAATTTTTTTTTTTTCATACTTTGGGGTGTCAGGAACAGATTAATTTGATTTCCATTATTTCTTATTGGGGAAAATTAATTCGGCTAACGATAATATCGGCCAAAGATGAGCTCTCAGAAGCGGATTAATAATGTTAGGCGGGGGTCCACTGTAATTAATCATTGGTCCAATGTGTGCACCCAACATCTTGCTCCTGGGGGATTTCAACTTAAGGCACCTAAAATGGAGAAATGTAGCAAATAATATTGTTGCAGTAATAACACCAGGAGGCAGCTCTGATGAAAACTCACACTCACACGAGCTTTTAAATCTCTGCACAAAATTCAATTTAAACCAGCAAATAATAGAGCCTACTAGACTGGAGAATACACTAGACCTCATCTTCACTAACAATGATGATCTGATAAGAAATGTCACCATATCAAAAACAATATACTACTCAGATCACAACATAATTGAGGTTCAGACATGTATGCGCGGAGCCCCAGACCGACATAATGAGATTAGTCACGATGGAGCATTCACCAAATTCAACTTCAATAACAAAAACAAAGTGGGACCAAGTAAACCAAGTCCTCACCGATATAAGCTGGGAAGATATACTAAGCAACACAGACCCCAACTTATGCCTAGAACAGATTAACTTGGCGACACTCGATGTATGCACAAGGCTTATTCCTCTAAGAAAAAGGAGGAGTAGATGTAAAATAGAAAGAGACAGGCGCTCCCTTTACAGGCGATGGAAAAGAATAACAGAGCGGCTAAAAGAGGTCAATATATCTGAAATGCGTAGGGAGACACTGGTCAGAGAAATACCAAGCATCGAACTTAAGCTAAAGGAATCTTATAGGAGTCGGGAATCGCGGGAAGAACTAAAAGCCATAAATGAAATCGAAAGAAACCCAAAGTATTTCTTCTCCTATGCCAAATCAAAGTCGAGAACAACGTCCAGTATTGGGCCCATACTTAAACAAGATGGGTCCTACACAGATGACAGCAAGGAAATGAGTGAGCTACTCAAGTCCCAATATGACTCAGTTTTTAGCAAGCTGCTAACCAGAGTCGAAGATCAAAATGAATTTTTTATGAGAGCCACAGAATTTGGTTAACACAAGCCTATCTGATGTTATCCTGACGCCAAATGACTTTGAACAGGTGATAAATGACATGCCCATGCACTCTGCCCCAGGACCAGACTCATAGAACTCAGTGTTCATCAAGAACTGCAAGAAGCCCCTATCACGAGCCTTTACCATCCTATGGAGAGGGAGCATGGACACGGGGGTCGTCCCACAGTTACTAAAAACAACAGACATAGCCCCACTCCACAAAGGGGGCAGTAAAGCAACAGCAAAGAACTACAGACCGATAGCACTAACATCCCATATCATAAAAATCTTTGAAAGGGTCCTAAGAAGCAAGATCACCACCCATCTAGAAACCCATCAGTTACACAACTCAGGGCAACATGGGTTTAGAACAGGTCGCTCCTGTCTGTCTCAACTATTGGATCACTATGACAAGGTCCTAGATGCCCTAGAAGACAAAAAGAATGCAGATGTAATATATACAGACTTTACAAAAGCCTTCGACAAGTGTGACCATGGCGTAATAGCGCACAAAATGCGTGCTAAAGGAATAACAGGAAAAGTCGATCGATGGATCTAAAATTTCCTCACTAACAGAACACAGAGTAGTAGTCAACAGAGTAAAGTCCGAGGCAGCTACGATGAAAAGCTGTTCCACAAGGCACAGATCTTGTTCCTCATCCTCATATCTGACATAGACAAGGATGTCAGCCACAGCACCGTGTCTTCCTTTGCAGATGACACCCGAATCTGCATGACAGTGTCTTCCATTGCAGACACTGCAAGGCTCCAGGCGGACATCAGCCAAATCTTTCAGTGGGCTGCAGAAAACAATATGAAGTTCAACGATGAGAAATTTCAATTACTCATATGGTAAACACGAGGAAATTAAATCTTCGTCAGAGTACAAAACAAATTCTGGCCACAAAATAGAGCAAAACACCAACGTCAAAGACCTGGGAGTGATCATGTTGGAGGATCTCACCTTCAAGGACCATAACATTGTATCAATCGCATCTGCTAGAAAAATGACAGGATGGATAATGAGAACCTTCAAAACTAGGGATGCCAAGACCATGATGACACTCTTCAGGTCACTTGTTCTATCTAGACTGGAATATTGCTGCACACTAACAGCACCTTTCAAGGCAGGTGAAATTTCTGACCTAGAAAATGTACAGAGAACCTTCACGGCGCACATAACGAAGATAAAACACCTCAATTACTGGGAGCGCTTGAGGTTCCTGAACCTGTATTCCCTGGAACACAGGCGGGAGAGATACACGATTATATACATCTGGAAAATCCTAGAGGGACTAGTACCGAACTTGCACACGAAAATCACTCACTATGAAAGCAAAAGACTTGGCAGACGATGCAACATCCCCCCAATGAAAAGCAGGGGTGTCACTAGCACGTTAAGAGACCATACAATAAGTGTCAGGGGCCCGAGACTGTTCAACTGCCTCCCAGCATACATAAGGGGGATTACCAACAGACCCCTGGCAGTCTTCAAGCTGGCACTGGACAAGCACCTAAAGTCAGTTCCTGACCAGCCGGGCTGTGGCTCGTACGTTGGTTTGCATGCAGCCAGCAGTAACAGCCTGGTTGATCAGGCTCTGATCCACCAGGAGGCCTGGTCACAGACCGGGCCGCGGGGGCATTGACCCCCGGAACTCTCTCCAGGTAAACATGAACTGTAAATCAGCATTTCAAGGCTGTAAATCAACAGAACATTCAACTAGGTGACATTGTATTAATTGATACTTAGCAACATCAAACATTGTGGCCTCTGGGCAAGGTATTAACGTTATACCCAGATGTACAAGATGTTGTCAGGAATGTCAAGGGGTTGTGCCGTGGTCAGGAAAGTTTGCGTACCATTAATAAATTAATTCCTTTGGAATTAAATGGTGTTCAACCATATGTAAATGATAATCTAAGGGAAAGTGACAAGTGAAATTGAAGATAGCACCGACGAAGGAATTCAACAGGAAGAAATTGTAGTAAGACCAACTAGGAGAACAGCTACTCAAGCTAGTATTGGCTGGAATCGTCTGAAAATCAATTTAACTCTTTTAAAAAGCCACTTACTCACCCAGGACTAAATAATCAACACTCAATTACTTAAACCTTAAAACTTCAAGACAACATATAGTAATTTGATCATCTTGTTTGTTATACATTGTAATGCAACAAATTTGTAAAACTATAATGCTTCAATATCGAAATGTTTAAATTTCATTGTTTCAAACACTCAATTGTACTTCATATTGTTCACTGCTTGTTAATTTTAAGTTAAGTTTAAGCCTGCCCATAATGCTTTGCATACAAAGGGCTTTTGGCATGTTCACCCAACTAGTGCTATAATTCCTTGTAAAACTATGTATCATGCCTAAATAAACTATATGTGAATATGAAGCAATTTAAGTCTTTTATAAATGACCATCTCCTGGCCTCAGTGTGGAAAATTTTGGATTTTCCTAAATTCAGAAAGTATAAATTTGAATACAAAAAGTGTGTAATAAAAAGTGATGCTGATTTGACCCTTCTGAAAATTTTCAAGAGAGGGGGGGATGCCATATTAAATTAAATGTGCACTGGACTTGATTGTGCAGTGTAATTTGGCATTTTTTGTGGCCAGTTTGGAGCATTTTGGCCCAAATTTCTAATAGGAACTCATGTTTATGTCCCCTGCTGAAGAACTGGGACAAGAAACTTGCAGGACCTCAAGGATTACACGTGGATGGTGGAAGATGGGATGCAAACGTCACTCACAGGGAAGTACACCATTAGTCCTTGCATTTAGATCTCAGCTGGCCAGTGTAGGGTCTAGGTGTTAGGCAGGTGTTGTGGTGTGATCTATCTACAGCAATTAAATGGTAAGTATTAATATGAATATTGTGTACCCAGAAAGTAAACCAAAATAACGTACAGTCCACATAACTTTAAATACCAGAGTAACTGGTTATGATAATATAATTAATAATTTAATGTCAGGTCTATCTTTTTGTGAGTGGTGAAGAAGTGGGCAGTTGAAGGAGTGGCAGTTCAGTGACCTACCGTGATTTAAGTCCCACTTACCTTAACCAAATTACTTGCAGGTAATTTGCTCATAATAATAATTTTCACGATATCTGTGCTAGGAAACTTCTAATATTTCCGCAAGATTAGCACTATCATTTCAATCCAAACTGATGTTTAACAAATTGATACCAGAAAACATTTACATGTCAAGATGGAACAAAATAATTTAACACATACTTGCAAAACTGAAGGATTAAAAGTTACTCACCTAAATGGATTTAAAAATGAGGATGAGGCTTCACAACTTGGTGACTGATTCCCACTAAGGATCATTTTGTCTCCCCAACACCTGGCATCATCCCCAGTCTTGCTACCTGTCACCCCACCACTCGATCCTTTGCCCTCTGAGGATTTTCCAGGCTTAGTTTTCTTAAGGTCAGGTTTCTTAGTCTCTGGAGAGGGCCAGAGAAAGGGCGAGGAGCCGAGGAACATCTGGGAGACGCGACGCAAGACTGGTCCAACCAAGCCTGGAGACTGGTGGTCCCTAGGAAGACTGGGTTCAGAGCGTACCAGCTCGTGCAACATAGGATTCTGTTGGTAAGGATAAGCTATTACATCTCCCCTAAATATTTATCAACTATCCTGTCTATCCCATTATTATTTATTCATATTCATAGTGTACAACTTGCCAATGAATAAACAGAATGGACGGGGACTCGAACTGTTCTTTCACCCAGTCATCTGGGTGACTAAAGCTAAAATTTACAAAAATAGTATTAGACTTCTGGTCAACTCTAATCAAATAACGTCAGCATCCACCACATACGTAAAGTATGAGAATCCAGAGCTAGGGAGAAGTACATGAAATAACCTCAAAGAAAACTCTTCTAATGGTTGGCTCAAAATTTTTCCTTCTCATATTACAGCACGTTTTACCAGGCAAGGGTTTATTTCACTGGTGCAGTTATGTATACATAAAAACAATACAGATCATCTACCTATGTCAGCACCTCTGAAGCTGGATAGGAATGGAATGTACAACCATCTTCCCTCTGGATTGACACACTGACGAATTCTTCAGATGAAGTGGATGATAGTGCCATACATTACCTAATGGGAAGAGTACGCACCTGTTCAATGGGTGCATCAGGAGACATATCCCCACAGGACTTGGATAAGTGATCCTGGAAAGCAATGGTAGGTGACAGCCCCCGTCGAGTCTGAGGCATGTGTGTTGACCCACATGCACATCGTATGCCCTCATTCAGGCTGTTCTCCCCTGCAAGAAATTGGGGAGCACGTTACATATTTTTACTTAATTTTAAACCAGTATTATATTCAGGTAACTGAAAAAATTACCAATAAACTAAACTACTTTGCGAATAGAAAACTTTTTGCATGTAATTGACGAAGCTCTTCTTGTTTTTCCTAAAGTTATGCAATTTTTTAACAACAAACCGGTCATATCCCACCGAAGCAAGGTGACCTAAAAAGACAACTGAAGTTTTTTTTTTTAAATTTAGTAATGTATACAGGTGAAGGGGTTACTAGCCCCTTGCTCCCGGCATTTAAGTCGCCTCTTACGACACACATGGCTTACGGAGGAATTCTGTTTCACTTCCCCATGGAGATAAGACGAAATAAACAAGAACACGAACTAGCAGAAGGGTGTGTGTAACTATATATATGCTGTGATGAATGGTTTGAAAAACCGACAAGTTGAAGATTGAGACACTTATGCAGCATATGGGAATCTTTATTCAGGAAACGTTTCGCCACACAGTGGCTTCATCAGTCCAATACAAAGAGGAAGGCGTAAGGAGAGGAGTATGAGGTAATCAGTCCCTCTGTGACCTCAGTGTAAGTAGAAGTAGCAAGATGGTAAGCGCTTGTTAGTACTACTGTTGAATGAGCATTTATATGCATGTTAATGTTGATGGAAAGGCCTTCCAGGATACTATTAAACTAACACACACTTCCCTGTGTAGAGGTAATCCTAGATTATCCAGGTATGGGAAGGCAGGTTCTTAGAATGGATTCAGCTAATGACGTAATTGAATAATTAACCGATTAGTCATACACACACACACACACCTCTTATTCACAGTATGTTTCTAATCCTTGAAAAAGAAAATAACTACTTGAAGGCTAAATAATGAAAAGCTTAGACAAACTGACGGAAAAAAAAGTTCTTGTTAAGAGAAATTTAAAGCTTCATATAAAAAAATATATAATAGTAGACCTAAGGTTATACTTTACATTTCTGGTAAAGCCTCATTTAGATTATGCTGTCGGCCTCGGTCTCCATTTTAAAGAATGAACATAAATCTACTGGAAAATATGCAGTCTGATGAAGCCGATCCCAAGTATCCGGTGCCTTTCCTATAAAAATAGGCTGAGATACTGAATTTGCACTCAGGAAAGGCGTATAATTAAGGAAGATATGACTGCATAAATAGTAAACCAAAATAAATGAGACACAAATAACGCTGAAAATATCTAACGAAGACAAGACTCATGGCTATGGATTAAAGTTACACAAATTTAGATTTAGAAAGTGCATTAAGAAGTACTGGTTTGGTAAGAGTTGTAGACGATTGGAACAAACTCCTAAGTAGCGTCATTGTGGCAAAAACTTTAGGTAGAATTATATATAGGTTTGATGGGTATACGAGAAGGTGATGTGTGTCACACACACACACACACACACACACACACACACACACACACAGGAGGGTCAAGGGAGAAATGATAAGGACATATAAAATACTGCGCGGAATAGACAAGGTGGACAAAGACCGGATGCTTCAGAGATGGGAGACAGAAACAAGAGGTCACAATTGGAAGTCGAAGACCCAGATGAATTAAAGGGATGTTAGGAAGTATTTCTTAAGAGTAGTCAGGAAGTGGAATAGCCTAGAAAGTGACGTAGTGGAGGCGGGAACCATACATAGTTTTAAGACGAGGTATGATAAAGCTCATGGAGCAGGGAGAGAGAGGACCTAGTAGCGATCAGTGAAGAGGCGGGGCCAGGAGCTATGAATCGACCCCTGCAACCACAAATAGGCGAGTACACACACACACACACACCTCATGAAGGGTTATGATATAAGAGCCAAGTATATAAGTATGAATTTCTCATGCTTTGTTACATATACCAGCGAAATAAAGGAAGACTAGCATGATGGTAGATTTATTTTGGTGACTTACCCTGAGTGAAGACACTCTCGCAACTACTGAAGGTGGTATCAGTGACTAGTGGCTTTAAGCTGGGTGTTGTCAGATTGCTCGGTGTGTCTGGCTGCCGCTGCTGTTGTTGCTGCTGACGACACAACACATTATTAATCTGCTTACTGATGCCTGTACCACTCGCGGGCCAGACATGGGCGTCGCTTTGACTGGATTTCCATCATCTAGTCTCCTCAAGAAACACTTAAATGCAGAAATCCCACAAATGTTCAAAAATGCACATAAAATCACACCTAGACTGTCTTCTAGAGTAGGATCTTAATAATGGGAAGTGCACAGGGAAAATGGCATAAAATTAGTTGACAAGTGAGCTATAGTTGCACATATCCATGTACATATTCATGCATGCCTGTACATGTACATACACACAGTTATTTACCAAATTTTTATTACTATTCGCCATAAAATTTTGTTTCAAATTGAAAATGTACTTACGATGTTTTGTAGTTTGGGGGAAAGGATGTCAGATGCGGGTTTGGTGCAGCCGCTGGAGTAGCCCAGGGTGCTGCCCAAGTGGGGACAGAGGTTGACAGGAGTGTGTCTAGGTGAGGGAGAAACGCCGCCAGTGTTAGACGACATGCTGCTACCCCGAGACGAGATGGACAGGTGGTTGACAGAGACGTTGATGTAGTTGACTATGGCCTTTGAGGGAGCGTTGCAGTTGGAGAGGGCCTTAGAAGTAGGCGAAAGGCAGGAACAGCTTGTCCACACACAGCTGGGCGAGTTGGAGGGGCAGCAGATGTGATCCTTGGTGTATGCTGCCTGTGTTGGAAATGGTGGTGCTGAGGGAGTAGTAGCAAGCGGAGATGACCTCTCCTTCCCACCTTCCTTACCGTTAATATCCTCTGTCGTGTAAGAATTACAAACATATGAGGGAGTAATAATCTGGATTATGTAGACAACACAATATACTGTCTTCTAAATGCATACATTTTAAGCAGTTGTAGTAGTAGTAACACCCAGACAGTGGACAGTATCAAGTCAAACAGATGATCAGTATGTTCTAATTTAATAGTTCTACGCGTGGGCAAAACGCAGCCACTAAAAGTTCTATATCTCAACATAACAAAACTGTCAAGATGATGTATATCAGGTTCATACAGCGCCTTGGAGGCAATTTATTTATTTATTTATTTATTATTAATTTGGACATGATACATAGTTATACAAAGAAATACAGTGGTTGGGTGTATATGCCAAAAGACCCTTGTATGCTGAGCATTATGGGAAGGCTTAAAATTAACTTAAGATTAACTAAGCAATGATATATTCAGTGGTAAAATTACAGTAAACAAATTATAACATGAAGCACAAATGAGTAATTCAGAGACAGGTCATATGGTCATTTGATGAGTTACTGTGCATTCAAGAGAATGGAGTAGTCTGTTAGGTTATGTAATTAAAAATACATAGTTTGATAGGGTCACAGGTTATACATTTATGAGATACAGTAATTCAGTATTTATTTAGTTGTGGGTGAGTAAGTGGTTCTTAAGACGATTATTATTATAATCAAAAAGAAGCGCTAAGCCACAAGGACTATACAGCGCTGCAGGGCAGGAAGGAAGCGAGGGCATCAGGTGGCAAAAGGGAGATGGATGAGCAACAGGTTACGGATAACAGCGGGGCAGTGGATGGTGAAAGGGTAAAGGGCAGCAAGAGACTGAACCAGAAAGGGCTGAGGGGAGTGCGAAAAGTATCATCAGAGTTTGTGGAGTAAATCAGTCGTTGTCAAGAAGTCAATGAGAGAGTCAGGATTAAAGGAGGGTCCATCAGCAAGAAGGGAAGGTAAAGAGAGAGTAGGAGAACGAAGACGACGTTGGAGGTAAATTCTGCGTGCTCGTTGATAGAGAGGGCAGTCTAACAGAATGTGGCTAATCGATACTGGAACTTGACACTGCTCACAGAGAGGAACAGGGTGCCTCTCCATGAGATACCCACGAGTAAGACGAGTGTGGCCAATGCGAAGGCGGGAGAGAGTGGTCTCCCAACCTCGGCACTGATGACAAGAAGACGGCCAGTAACCTATGCTCGGTTTAATAGAATGAAGTTTGTTACCGAGCAGAGTTGACCAACGTTGTTGCCAACGGGTGCGAAGGTGGGTAGCTATTGCAGCAAAATAGTCCAGAAATGGAACACCTCGATAGGAAATTGGTAGGTCATATACTGCTGACCGCGCAGCAGTGTCTGCCTGTTCATTGCCCTGTACGTCGACATGACCAGGGACCCAACAAAAAACAATATCTTTATGTTTGGTAGAGATACGGCGTAGCCAAAGTTGGATACGGAGAACTAGGGGATGAGATGTATCAAATTTTCGTATAGCCTGTAGAGCACTAAGGGAGTCTGAGACTACTACAAATGATGACACAGGCATAGATGCGATACGAATAAGTGCTGCAAGAATGGCATACAGTTCAGCAGTAAAAATGCTAGCTGAAGATAGTAAATGCCCTCGTACGACGCTGTCCGGAAACACTGCTGCGAATCCGACGCCGTCTGAAGACTTAGAGCCATCTGTGTACACAGCGGTGGCATGAGAATGAGAGTGGAAGTGATCAAGAAAAAGAGAGCGGGAAGCCACCGTAGGCAGTTGAGCTTTCGAGCAAGGGAGTGAGAAAGAACAGACCCGAACAGCTGGAACTTCCCAGGGGGGTAGGGAAAAGTGAGATGCTACATGAACATATAAAGGTGGTAACTGAAGGGAAGACAAGAGTGAAAGTAGGCGAAGAGAAAAGGGACGGAGCAAACAGGGGCGGCGAACGAATAAAGAATGTCTACTAATATCGGTGACCATTCTATAAATGGAAGGATTGTGTAGATCGTGAGAGCGTACATAGTAACGAAGGCAATGGGCATCACGGCGATCAGACAAGGATGGAACATTTGCTTCTGTATAGAGGCTCTCAACAGGGGAAGAGCGAAAAGCACCAAGGCACAAACGTAAGCCTTGGTGATGGATAGAGTTAAGGCTAGAGAGAGTAGCAGGAGAGGCCGCGGAATAAATCTGGTCGCCATAATCGAGTTTCGATAAAACGAGGGCTGAATGTAGGCGAAGCAGAGTTCGACGATCAGCTCCCCAGGAAAGATGAGCAAGGGTTTTAAGAAGGTTTAGCCGGCTGTGACAAGTTGCCTTCAGAGAGGTAATGTGAGGTTTCCAGGTTAACCGACGGTCAAAGAGAAGGCCTAGAAACCTGACTGTATCACGTTCGGGGATACGGGAGCCATAGAGATACAAAGGATGATCGGAGATAACAGTGCGTCTAGTGAAAGTAATTTGGCGAGTTTTGGTACTTGAAAATTTAAACCCATGTGTGGTGGCCCAAGTGGAAACACGGTCGACCGCATGCTGGAGAGAAACTGCAATAAGGTGACAGTCAGCGCCTGCACAAGCAATAGCGAAGTCATCAACATAGAGTGATGACCAAATATTGGGTGGAAGAACAGAGGCCAAATCATTTATAGCAAGGAGAAAAAGTGTTGTGCTTAGAACACATCCCTGAGGGACACCTTCAGCTTGGACGAAGTCCGGGGAAAGAACATTATTGACTCGAACACGGAAATGTCTGTCAGTTAAAAAGTTCTTAAGGAAGGATGGTAGATTGCCTCGGAGGCCTAAGGAATGGGCCTGGGCCAAAATATTATACCTCCAAGTTGTGTCATATGCCTTCTCAAGGTCGAAAAATATGGCAATAACTGAGTGATTATTCGCAAAGGCATTACGAACATACGTATCCAAGCGTAGTAAGGGGTCTATGGTAGAACGACCCTTACGAAAGCCATATTGACTAGCGGAGAGACTGTTGCGAGTCTCTAAATACCACATTAAACGTCGATTTACGAGGCGTTCCATCACTTTGCAAACTGCACTTGTAAGAGCGATGGGGCGATAGTGGGAGGCATCATGTCCTGTAGTACCCGGTTTGCGGAAAGGGAGAACAATGGCAGATTTCCACAGCTGGGGAAGAACTCCTTGTGCCCAAATAAGATTGAAGAGGTGTAAGAGGACTACAAGGGCTGACCGATGTAAATGTTGTAACATACGAATATGAATGTCATCAGGCCCAGCTGCCGATGATCGGCAAGCTGAGAGCGTTGCCTCCAGTTCTTGAAGTGTAAAAGGCACATTATACTGTTCTTCTCCGAGAGAAGAAAAGTCCAAGGGTACTAACTCTCTGGCAGACTTTGAGGAAAGAAACGAGGGGCATAGATGGAGCCCTCGGGAAATACGGACCAGATGTGTGCCAAGTTCAATGGCAACGTCGAGAGGGTTTGCTATATCAACACCAGTGACCCGTAGAACAGGAGCCGGGTCAGGAGAGTATTTACCACTCAATTTCCTCACTTTTTTCCAGACTGCACTCATAGAAGAAGCAGAGGTGATGGTGGAAACATAGTCTCGCCAACAAGTGCGTTTAGCTTCACGGATGACACGGCGAGCGATCGCACGCTTCTGCTTAAAATCAACAAGTCTCTCAGCGGTTCTATTGTACCGGTACCTGCCCCATGCAGCACGTTTCAAACGTACTGCACGAGCACAAGCAGGAGACCACCAAGGCACGCACTTCTGAGAATGCCTGCCTGAGGTTTGGGGTATAGAATGAGAAGCTGCGGTATAAACTGATGTCGAGAAGATGTGTAGGAGCTCATCAATGGAGGATGAAGAAGGAACCTCACTAAAAGCAGTGAGGTGTGAGTAAAGATCCCAATTTGCCCGATCAAATTGCCAGCGAGGGCTACGGGAAGGTGGTGAATAGTAAGGAGAAGTAAGAATGATCGGAAAATGATCACTGTCATGTAAGTCTGGTAGAACAGACCAGGTGAAGTCTAGTGCAGTGGAGGAAGAGCAGACTGATAGATCGATGCAAGAGAGAGTATGAGTACGAGGATCAAAATGGGTGGGAGTACCCGTATTTAAAACATGGAGGGGGTGAGAGGCAAGAAAAGCCTCCAACTGAATGCCACGTGAGTCACAATGAGACCCCCCCCAGAGGAAATGGTGGGCATTAAAATCACCAAGTAACAGAAGTGGTGGTGGTAAGGATGAAACAAGAAAGGCAAAGTCTGGGATAGAAAATGCTCGAGAAGGAGAGAGATATAAAGAACATATTGTAAACCACTTATTCAAGTGGATACGGGCTGCAGTGTAATGCAGCGAGGTATGGACAAATAGTTGACAGTACGGAATATCATTGCGTAGAAGAAGGGCACTTTCATTAAAGGTCCCATCTGAGAAAGGATCCGAAGAATACAATAAATTATAGCCTGAGATAGGATGGAAAACAGCCGAGTGTAATTTTGGTTCTTGTAAGCAAGCACCAACAGGGGAAAACCTGGAAAGCAACATCTGAAGCTCACCCCGATTACCCGAGGCCGCGGATATTCCACTGTAAATAGGCCATGATTGGCGATGAAGAAAATATCAGGAATCTGTAGGTAAAGGCACCTACGGACTAGAGGGGTTAGAAAAGTCAACGTGTGGTGGCATTGGAAGATGTTCAAGTAGCGAAGGAACGGAGCGTTGCGAAGAATGGGGTTGTGAAGATGGAGGAGAGGGAAGAGAAGGAACAGGAAGTGAATCAGTGTCCATTGAAGGTTTAGTCTCTGCAATATATTCTGAAATGGCTTCAAGTGTTTCTGAATTCAAAGATGTATGGGAAACCATATTGGAGATAGGAGGAGGAGGGTGAGTAAAGATTGGGACAGTAATGGACTGTACCAAAGTAGAGGGGGAGGGAAAAGTGTAAGGGACTGGAGATGAAGTGTGGGGGGGGACAGAAGAGGTAGAAACCTGGGAGGTGACAGAAGAGGGAGAAACTTGGGAGGGGACGGGGGTGGAAGGCATAGTACGAGGAGGAGGGTGAATCTCCACACTTGTAATAGAGCCAGAGAGAGGGGAAGAACTAGGTACAGAGACTGGGAAGGTAACGTGTGGAGGTGGAAGAAGGGAAGGAAGGGGCAAAGAAGATTTGAGCAATGTGGATTTTTTGGACTTCTGAGTAGAGGGGCGATTGGTATTAGGTGTCGTACGAGGTCTTGTCGATACTGGGGCTTGTGAGGAAGGACGCGAAGATGTGAGAACAGACTGAGTTGTAGTCGGGACGTCAGAGCCAAGGACAGCAAAAGGATTAGATGCCGTAATGGCTATGGGAGGGGTAACAACAGAGGAGGCTGCAGAAGATGGGACCCCAGAAGTGGGGGGATGTTTGGAAACACGAGAATAAGAAACACGGGGTAGTCTCCCTTGGAGGCGGAGATGAGTAACTGCCATAGCATAAGGGAGACCTTCTGCCTCTTTGAGGCAACGGATTTCACGTTCATTTAAGTAGACCTGGCAACGGCGGGAGTACGAAGGGTGAGCTTCATTACAATTAAGGCAAGATGGAGGTTGACTGCAAGATGTATTAGAATGGTTGTCGGCACCACAGACTGGGCATTCGGCCATAGATCTGCAATATTTCGCTGGGTGACCAAAACGCCAGCAATTTCTACATTGTTGCGGTGTAGGTATCACCTTTCGAACTTGTAACCGATGTCCCGCGACATATACAGAGGACGGGAGTTCTCGGCTGTCAAAAGTTAAACGAGCCACATTGCAAGGGTAACGTCTCCGCCCCCGGGCAGGAAGGACATAAGTGTCTACTTTGAGGATTGGGAGATCCTGGAGTTCCAGCTGTTCAAAAATGTCATTGCCACATGACTGGAAATTCTGTTGGACTATGGTATGGGGCAGAATGACAGTACCACTACAAGAATTGAGAGAAAGATGTTTTTCAATAGTGATAGGAGTAGTATCGATATTCGAAAGGAGAGAAAGATCATGAGCTTGGGTAGCATTCTGGACAGTGACGATGCGCGTACCGCTCTTGAGAGCGTGAAATGAAATATCTCTGCCAACATGACGCAGGAGCGCTTTGGCAATACTATGGTCAGAAAGGTAGGCAGAAGAAGAAGTTGGTCTTAAAGTAAAGAATTTAGTCCATTGTGTGGTCCGAAACTGAGCGTGGAGAGGGAGTGCTTGACGTGTCGGTCGTTTCCGAGTAGAATGGGAAGGTAACGACGGAGCATCATCAGGAGATTGACGTTGGCGTTTAGGAGTAGGACCGGAGTTGGTCCGGCATGAAATGGGTGGGCGATTCGAAAATTGCCTTACCGTAGAGGGAGAAGCCGGAAGCATAGTCAAAGGAGAGCGGAGTTCAGACAAATCGAAGGAGTCAGTCGAAGCCCCGGTACCTGAAGCGGGTGAGGAAACAGCACCAGCAAGAGGTACAGGGGCATCAGGAGTGTCCGAAGAGTGGTCTAAACACAAGGCAGGGTCAGAATGGGGTGCGGTATCAAGAAGGGGCCCGGGGGTAGTGGTTTCATAGACTAGGGCTGCCATGGTTAGGTTACTCCTTTGCTTTTTGTTTTTAAGAAAAAAAAAGAAAGAAGAAAAGAAAATAAAAACAAAAAAAAGAATAAAAAAAGGGGGGAGCGGGGAGGAATAGTTCCCAGGAGGAATGAAAGGGCCGGAAATCTCCCTCCGCGCCCAAGAGGACTCGACACCGCTAGTAGCGCAGATGCAGCATGGAACCCGTGCCATACCCTACCCTTCATGCCAGTAAACCAGCAATCCGGGATAGCAACCTCACATCTGCCGAGCTACCTCGGTGGACAAAAGAGAGGGCGGCCGGATATCCGCCACAAAGCATACCTCCTTCAGCCACCACCCCCGGAATCCGAAAGGTGGCTTCCAGAGATACACCCGTCGCCCAAAAGACACCCAAAGCTACTCCGGGATACCGGAGAGGGATCGGGACATCCCTAGGCAATCCAGATTCCACGGCAAACTACGCCACCGCCAAGAAACCTCAACGGAATGGGATCGACCCCGGTGTCCTTTCCCCTACCTAGGAACTAGCGCGCCTGTGGGAGAAATCACGAAGGCTAAAAAGAGGAAGGGCAAAAGGGAGGGGTGAGGAGGAGGAGGAGGAATGGAAAAAGGGGAGGATGGGATAGGGGAGGGGAGAATGGGGGGTAATTAGGTTCGGTCTGAGGAAGAAGACCGACAGGGCTAATTCCTCAGACCAAGAGCCTCTTCACCACGCCAAGGAGCCCCCCTTGAAGAGGGGTTCTTAAGACGAGTCTTAAATTGATAAACAGACAGTATTTCTTTTATATTCACAGGTAATGAATTCCAGATTTTTGGGCCTTTTATGTGCATTGAGTTGTTACATAGTGTGAGATGGACACGAGGAACATCAAAGAGTGATCTCTGTCTTGTGTTATGGTCATGTGTTCTGTTGAGGTTGGTAAGGAGACGTTTGAGGGGAGGGTTTATATCCGTATTAAGTGTTCTATGTATGTAGTAGGTACAATAATAAGTATGGATGTTTTGTATGGTGAGTAGGTTTAGAGTTTTGAATATTGGTGGAGTGTGCTGCCTGTAGTGGGAGTTTGTTATTTTAACTGCAGCCTTTTGTTGGGTAATTAATGGTCTGAGATGGTTTATTGTTGTTGAGCCCCATGCACAAATTCCACAGGCGAGATAGGGGTAAACAAGAGTGATATAGGGCCAGGAGGGCTGACTGTGGAACATAGTACCTTATCTTCGATAGTATGCCTACAGTCTTGGAGATTTTCTTGGAAATTTGTTGTACATGTGTTTGAAATCTGAGACTTATCAAGGTGGAATCCTAAAAATTTTCCCTCTGAGCTTTGTGATTGGTGATCAAGTTTAATTAATAGATCAAGAGCCCCTACTAACATCAGGGAATCTCCCGTGAGGATTATCTTAAGGAGAAAGAAAAGTATCTTCTAAATACAAAATGACAAAGAAAAAAAAACGAGAGAAACCTGAGAGGGATAAGAACGTTAGAATGTTGAAGCAGCAGAAGGACGATAAAGATAGAACAAGGAAAACAAATGAAGATTTAAATTAAACATTGCACAGAAAAATTATTATATAAGAAGTCTGAGACAATGAGGAAATAGAGGATGCTAGTTAAGGGCGAATGAAATGCTGTTCCTCACCCAGCTGTAAGTAAGTCTCTAGTGGAGACCTGCCGTACTGGTCCACCTCCATGTAGATTGGTTGATCGTAGCCTTCACTGTAGTCCTGGCAGGGTGAGAGCGTTCATGTTACGTCAAGGGCACAGTTTGAAGGCAGGAGTATCAAGGCTTATAAATAACAAAAAGGCACAATACCGTGACTGGAACGATACACAAATAACCCGCACATAAAAGACAGAAGCTTACGACGACGTTTCGGTCCGACTTGGACCATTGACAAAGTCAATGACTTTGTCAATGGTCCAAGTCGGACCGAAACGTCGTCGTAAGCTTCTGTCTTTTATGTGAGGGTTATTTGTGTATCAAGGCTTATGATATGGTGAAATAATTATCTCGCGTTTTAATATATTAATGAATTTTCTAGGTAAATATATATTACAAATTTATATAGCCCCCAATAAATAATTTTAAATAATAGCTGACTTATTTACCACCAACTCTCAAGGTAACAAGTGTGCGCGCGCGCTTGCCTGGCTACTTGGAAGGCTGATCACCGGCAGAGTCTGGAGTCGAGTTCTCGTGATTGGAGGCGGTGGGGCAGAGGTAGGCAGCGGTGGAGGCGGGGGGACAGAAAAGTTGGACTGGCGGATAGGCATGCTGGTAGTACGGGTCACACACTCATCCCTCACCCACGACTTACCACTACCACCCCTACACTCACCACCACCACCACTATCCCTGTCCTCTCCGACATCCAGCTTGTGCTGAGTAAACTGTTGTCCCGCTGACTGCAAGGTTCTCATACTGGCCAACATTGCTGACAGAGCAACTGTGAAGGAAATTTTAATTTGATTGCTCGAGGGTTAGTAACCCAGGATAACCGAGTCATGTCTGGCTGTCATCTAAGACTTATTTCTACTGGGGTTCTTTAATCCTCTCCCCCAGGATGCAACCTATACCAGTCGTCCAATAACAAGGTATCTCCTTACTGCTGGGTAAACAGGGACAGCAGGTGTAAGGAAACATGCCCAATATTTCTACCAATGTCGGGAATCGAACCCTTGACTCCCTTTCCCCAGTCTAGCTCGGACGACTGCTAATAGAGGCTCTTGAATTAGACATGTGCAACTCTTGGGTATCTTTATTGAGGAAACGTTTCGCCACACAGTGGCTTCATCAGTCCATACAAAGGAGAAACTTGAAGAACAGGAGAATGAGGTAATCAGTCCCTCAGCCTTGAGTCGATCAATCCATCAATCTATTCAAGATTGATGGACTGACTACATCGACTCAAGGTTGAGGGACTGATTACCTCATTCTCCTGTTCAAGTTTCTCCTTTGTATGGACTGATGAAGCCACTGCGTGGCGAAACGTTTCCTCAATAAAGATACCCAAGAGTTGCACATGTGTCTACTTCAACATGTCGGTTCTCTGAACCATTCATCTACAATAGAGGCTCTGTTAGTAGTTGTAGCTTACAGAGCTATGAGAGGAAGACAGAGAAGCAGACATCATCTCGGTTGGCTCGTGTTCACAGATTTACATACTAACCTTCTCATAAGCTTCTTGTTCTAACATTCTCAAATGATTCTGGATTATCATCCCGTAGGATTAACTCAGGATAACCCCAAAAAAAAATTCAGTGGGCTATCCTTGGTTAAATTCTATATAATTTACTATATAAAACTACTGCAAATGTTAAAATTTTTATAGAAGAGCCTAATGAAAAGTTGTTCTTCCTGGCCATTTAACTTACGAGGTTAATAATCTGAATTAAGATTTATTTAATCACTTACATGAAAATCAGTTGCATATTTAATGATTTTTATCACTGTTAATAAAAATAAATATGTCATATACTGTACATGATCAAAAGAGCCCAATGTATTTTTTTTTATATTTTATTTAAAACATTACAATACAAGGTGGAAATTATATTAAGGTACACAAAAGGGGTAAATCACAAATTCCCAATTCACCCTTACAAAAATGAGTACAACAGACAAAAGTGTTCTGACAACCTAATATCACACACCATATACACCCAGTTATACCAGAGTTATATACCTGTGAAGGCTGAAACTTTTGACAATTTCACCCCCCCCCCCCGCCAAATATAACCATTCCCAACCTGATTACATCTTAACTTAACATTAAAGGATACACAGGAATTACACTATATGCCAGACTGGCTTCATGAGGTCATTCTAGGTGTTCGTGGCTCACTAGGCTGTTTAGATACAGTACGCAAGAACATACATAGTATAACCTAGTAAAAGTCTACATATATGCTGCTATGTATGATAAATTATGAAATTGTATTTATGTGTACCTGTACCTGAATAAAAATTACTTAAGTCGGTGACTTATTTCCTCGGCTCACAATGAGGAACCAAAGTTCGATCCTCGGACAAGTGAAAACAATGGGTATGTTTTTTTGTTTGTTTATTTATTTTTAACCCCTGCTGTCCCTTTTCACCAAGCAGTAAGCACCTGGGTGCTAGTTTGTTGGTGTGGGTCGCATCCTGGGGAAACGAATTAAAGGTGTGGAAAATTGCATTTATCTGGATGTAACTCATAATGTACATACCAGTAAATAACAAAGATAATTATTATTTATCAATTAGACAAGTAGGAATTTGGGACACCTAGGTCGCAAAAAATGTCCCCCTTCGATACCTACCACTGTCATATCCACAAGTTGCTCTGGACCTATTAATTACAAATGAAAAATACATCACCAGGAATGCTGGTAAATATATAAATTTGTGGACTGTATATTAAAAATAATAAATGATTATAGATACACATACATAACAGAGAATATCTTAATCATAACACTCACCAATTTGACTGAAGATTAATGTGTCATGTACAGGACCCCCCCCCCCTTTTGCCTACATTTATGAAAATTCTACTGGACAGAAATTAAACAAATTAGACAGCTTATCTGAGGTTCCTGGAGTTGTCCTGTCCTGTCGCCTGATATCTCAAGTTATGCAGGAATGCATATCCACCAATTTCACCTCCTATTTGAGAGGTGTCAGCCCAATTTTAACCTCTAGAGCACGAAAAATTCTTCCCATTTCACCAACGTTCTAATACAAATTCAAACAAAATGGCGACTCCGTCTGCGCAGGCGCAGGTCCAGTTTCCCATTTTCGATAACATACTTCTTTTAAAAATACAATATAGGGCATCTATTTACCTATAAATTACCGTATTTCCGGAAAATATACAGTATTTTCCACAAAAGGATCCCTTCCCCCTCCACAGTGGAAGTAAGATAATCTAATGGGCTTCTAACTCGCTGGGTTAATAATCTGAGCAAAAACTTCATCTGCGTTCTTCAGATTAATAATTTCAATAAAATCTAACTTTTTTATTCACCAATATGCAAACAAGAACCTAAAGTACCCCGATGGAAATAAGTCACTGACTTTTATGGGTTATCCCAGGTTATTTACACATATGCTGCTATGTTTGATAATCTATGTAACTATTTGGGTACCTGTACATGAATATATACTTATTTTAGATATTTCAGTCATATTAGCAAGTTTCCCCTACGAGTGTTCTAATTTTCTTTGAGAGTTTCTACTTTAGAGAAAACGTGTAATATTTATCCATAACTTAACTATTAGATATTTTATTTATTATTGATAAGATTATAGGGCAAATATGCAGCTGATACATTTTGTAATTGACATTTATGAAGCTCGTCTCTCGAAATATCTACAAAGAATTTATATCAGTACGGTCATATAAGCAAGTTATTGGAAAATCTGCTACTTATTTTAGTCTGTAAAATATATTTGTTTTTAATTAAACCTAGTCTTATAAGTAAGTAAGTAAGTAAGTAAGTAAGTTTATTCAGGTATACACAAATACAGTTACATAGAATTATCATACATAGCAGCATATGTGTAGAGAACCTAGGATAACCCAAAAAAGTCAGACAGAGTGACTTATTTATCACCTTAAATTGCCCTGGTGTTCCTTTAGATATCACCTAGGTAATTACATTAAGCACATGTGCAACATTTGTGTATTTTTATTGCAGGCAATAATGGTATCTAAGTGTTGTACTTGCGTCTCATTAACTTGGCGGTATTGCATACTATCACATGATTAAAAAAAAATTGGTCTGCCTTGGTTGGTCATCAGGAAACTCCTAAATTATAAGATTAAAAACAGACCAAAACAGTAACAATGAAGCCCGGGTGTTCTCTTGAAGTGGAGAATTATTAATGAAACTTGCAAATGCTTAAAACTTCTCAGTGGGATAACATTAAGTAGCACAAATAACACTTCTCTTCCTTGTGTTGCCCTTCTACTATCCAGTGTCTCAGTTTTCACCCTCATTCTTCCTATACCTGGTTTCTTCCTTCTTTCCCTTACTCTTCTAAGCTTCAACTATCACTCTCATTTTCATTTGATTTATATTTTCCTTCTTTTCTATGTTCCATCCCTCTTCCCTGTGGCTCCATCCCTCCCTATGCCTTTCTCCTTGGTTCTGATCCTTCCTCCATCTTGGCTTCCTTCCCTAAATAACATACCGTCATGGCTGCTGGGTCGTTGGAAGGCCAGACGTTCTTGCATCAGCTTCCTCTGTCTGCTGCGCTGGCGTCCAAGAGTGCTTCTCCTGCAGCTGTTTAGAAGATACATCTTGTTGAATATTTTAAATACAAGCAAATTTAACATTTCGGTTTACACAGGCTAAGAGTTACTAAGTACTTGCTTTTAATCCTACCTCACCTCTATGGTATACGACCACCCCAAGGGATGCCATCCACAACAGTAACACCCAGGTGCCTACTTACTGCTAGCTGAACAGAGGCACATTGGAGAAAGTCTTTTCAACCCTGGACTTGTTACAAGGGTTTTGGCAAGTCCCTCTTCACGAGGACAGCCAAGAGCTAACCGCATTCTCCACTCCTACAGGTCATTATCACTTCCTCCATATGGCCTTTGGGTTACGATCCTCCCCTATCACATTCTCGAGGCTCATTATTATTATTATTATTATAATCAAAAAGAAGCGCTAAGCCACAAGGGCTATACAGCTCTCGAGGCTCATGACTAACATTTTTAGAGGTCTCATAGGTAATGCACTTATGGTGTACTTATGGTAATGCACTTATGGTGTCTAAAGACGTGGATGAAAAGACTTGATGTAGTACTTGGTAAGCTTGAAGAAGCCAATTTAAAGATCAAACTGTCTAAATATCAATTTTTCAGATCAGAAATCAAGTTTCTTGGTCACATAGTCACTCCTAGAGGGGTTACGACTGACCAAAGTAAAGTAACTGCAGTACTAAATTTTCCAACTCCCACTACTGCTGATGCTGTAAGATCCTTTGTGGGCTTAGCAGGTTTTTATAGAAATTTCATTACCAATTTTTCTTCCATAGCTGCTCCTCTAACTGAGTTGCTTAAGAAAGATGTTCCTTTCGTTTGGACCTTCCATCAAGAAAGAGCATTCCAAACTTTAAAAGAAAAGCTAACATCTGCTCCAATTTTGAAATTTCCAGATTTTTCTAAGCCCTTCTATCTAACAACTGATGCTAGTTCAATTGGCATAGGTGCCATACTAGCTCAGAAGACTGATACCAAGTACAATGCAGTTGCATTTGCTAGCCGAGTCCTTAGGAAGGCTGAACGTAATTATACAGTAACTGAGCAAGAAGCTTTAGCAATAATATGGTCTTTCAAGCCCTTCCAAGACATTTATCAGTACTCTGTTCATGTCTTGACAGACCATGCTCCACTGATACCTTTATTTCAGAACAACCTACTGGAAGGTTAGCGAGATGGACCTTGACTATCCAAGAGTTCAATCCCACCTTTGAACACTCACCTAGTAAATCAAATGTAGTCACAGATGCTTTATCACGACATGTTAGTATAGTAACTGCAGTCCCTCCATTTACTGCTGAGGACGTAAAGAATGCTCAACGAACAGATCCCATGTGGTCTGGTGTGATTCGATTCCTGCTCCAGGAAGATCTTATTCTGACTGTGAAGCCACCAGCACCCATCAGTGACTTTGTCATGAACCAAATATTACTGTATCAAACAGCCGAGTTGGATACTCCTAGCAGGAGGGTATACCAGTTAGTAATTCCACAGTCACTAGTGAATGTATCCTTACAGCTAGTTTACGATGTACCAGGGGCTGCGCACCCTGGTATGGATCGTTCAGTAAAACAAACCAGATTGAATACTTTTGGCCTCTTATGGCAACTGATTTTTCTGAGTATGTTAAGAAATGTAGTGTCTGTATGCAACAAAGGTAATGTTAATGGTCCTAATCCAATCCAGGTGTATCCAACTACTAATGAACCGTGGGAAAGAGTTGTGCTAGATCTGTTAACTAATTTCCAATGTTCTGTGTGTTATGGTAGACCATTTCACCAGATATTGCGAGTTAGTTCCTATTGCAGATAAGACTGCAGAGACAGTAGCTAAAATGTTTAAAGAAAGCATTATCTGCAGGCATACCACCCCTAGGTTCCTAGTAACAGATAATGGAGGTGAATTCTGTAATGAGATTCTTGAAAATTTGTGTACCTTGTACAAGATTTCTAAATCCACCATTGTTTCTCATCATCCTGCCAGCATTGGGTTAGCGGAACGAACCAATAAGAAAGTATTTGATGTTTTGAGAGCCACTATCAACCCCAACAGTGAAACTTGGGATGAAGTTATACCTGATGTGCAGTGTGCCATAAATTCTGCTTAAAATGTTTCTATAGGTGACATTCCACATTATGCATTGTACGGTGTAGATAAACGTTTGCCTTATGAGTTGCTATATTCTAATCCGAATACAAATTACAACCCTGATGATTTCAGAGCAACTCGTACCAGCCTAGCTCAAAGCATCTTTAGAAGAATCCATGAAACACTTCATAAATCAACAGCAGAATTTACAAGAGTCGCAAACACTCGAGCAAAGCCATCCAAAATCAAAGTAGGTTCGAGAGTTATGCTGACTAACTTTAACAAAACATCTGCAATGCCTAAGCTTGATCAAAAGTTTGTTGGTCCTTGTCGAGTAGTTGAACTTATCACTGGTAATAAGTATAAGGTTAGAGAAATTAGTACTGGTCAGTATAAAGAATCGCATTTAGATCACATGAAGTTAGTATGTGATGATAATGATGTTCCAATCCAGACTAATGTGACAGACTGACAATCCTCATGATCCTGTACTCTCTACCTCTAATTCTCAGTCAATCAATCTGAATGTCGTTATTCCCTACATACACGACAGGTATTGAGAAATCCTCAAGTATCATTTGTAACTACCAATTCAGATTTGCCTCAAATACAGCATGAGTTAGCCAGTGCATCAGAGTTTGATCCTCCCAGAGATGACACCCATTCTGCATATGTCAATCTCACCCTAGCAGAGTTGGGGTTAAATGTAAATAACCTGTATAGATGAATAATTACAGTATCAACTTATTAATATTCAAGATTTTTTTTTTTTGTGTATTTTTTTTGTGGCTGACCAGCTGGGCTGTGGCTCATATGTTGGATTGTGTGCAGCCAGCAGTAACAGCCTGGTTGATCAGGCCCTGATCCACCATGAGGCCTGGTCACAGACAGGGCCGCAGGGGCGTTGACCCCCGGAACTCTCTCCAGGTAAACCCCAGGTCATGTTCCCTCTGAATTCTGAGATTTAACAGTTTAGATTTGAGTGCATCAAGTCTGCTTTTTCTGTTAAACACTTCTTTCTCTGTACACATCCTTCCTCAGAATCCATAGATCACATGAATACCGATCGATCGATCAATTTTTTTTTATCATTTCTATTGTGTAATCTCAATGTTGAGTCTCATTCTATGAGTTGTGCTATATCATACCTTGTAATGCATTATGTTAGCTTCCATTCCAATATTCTACTTATGTATGTTATAATGTTCAGTTGTTGTGTACTTTGACATTGTATAGAATCAGCCCAAGCCGTACGCCTGCCATCTCTAGTTTGTATAGCTGTATGTCGGGATGACATACGTTAGCATCGCTGAGCTCTCAGTAGTACCAGTTCCTAGTAACCAGTTGCCAGTAACCAGTTAGCAGTAGTACGACTCACTACTAACCGTCTGTGTGAATTGCTTGTTATTCACTGTTCAGCTAACTTAGTTTGTTTTGAATGCCGCTACCCTCTGAGGCACTCGGCAAGCCAGTTCAAGTAGAGGCGTTAGACAGGTGGCAGGTCAAGGCTTGGTGCTCCCCCTATATTCCACTCAATATACTAGAACATCCAACGTGTTATTACCCAATCCACGTTATCGAACCCCCATATGACAGCTGAACAGGGGTAGCAAGTAATAATAAATATTTCTACAAATGCATGTTCAATATATACAGGCCTATCTGACATTAATGACATACTACTATATAGAAAGCACCTTGTTCTGCAGAGCATTTTAGGCAAATTAGGTCAATTTTGACCCAGGATGTGACCCACACGAGTTGACTAACACCCAGGTACCTATTTTACTATTGGGTGAACATGGACAGCAGGTGTAAGGAAATGCTCAATGTTTCCATCCTTGCCGGTAATCGAACCACGGACTCTTAGAGTGTGAAGGGAAAGCTTTGCCTACCAGACCACTGGCCACATGCCCAAAGGGAAACACGCCCAAAGTTTCTACCTGTGACAGGAATCTAACCAGAGGCCCTCAGTATGTGAGGTGGGTGTTCTACCAACTGAGCCAAGGGACATCTTTAAAGCTGGGCTCCTGACACCAACTAGAAACTCAAAACTGCACCACATTTTGATAGAGGACTTACATATAGCAGATCATGGTGACGGCCAGCAGGACCAGCAGCACTGCCAGTACCACAGACACCACCTCCCCAGTCTTCAGCCTCGCCGGTGACCACTCTGCAGGAGACACGTCTGGCTAGTTATGAACGAGAGGAAGAAAGTAGAGCTATTCCTCAGAGTGAGAACCTTTCGTCAGCATCAAAGAGCCACTTAAAAAGGGCTAAACAGGTATGCGCTTACCGATGGCGCTAGCTGTAACGAGGACCTTAAAACCGCCATGTCTGCTGAAAGGACGAGGATAGAAGACACCTGAAGTGTACCTGGGGGGAAGGGGGAAGTTAAGATAGTGGACAAAAAGAATGGTGGGTTAACGGGAGTCAACAAGGTAACTAATCCGAGCTTGTGATTACATCTCAATAATAATGAGTGACGTATTTAGGGAGGATGAAAGTTCCACCTTCCCTCCACAGCCGAAAATCCCCATTGTGCTCGCAACTTCTCCCCCATAAAACCTGAGATCTAGCCCCTTCCTCTCACCCCACCCAAACAGCCGAAAATCCCCAGCCCACTTCTCTCAAAAAATCCCAATTTCTTCCACCTATCCTCTGTACTAACTGCCCTCCAC
This sequence comes from Cherax quadricarinatus, assembly GCF_038502225.1. NCBI lineage: Eukaryota > Metazoa > Arthropoda > Malacostraca > Decapoda > Parastacidae > Cherax > Cherax quadricarinatus. The sequence goes on from NC_091344.1 coordinate 22,416,535, forward strand.
TTTCTCACACTCACTTGAGGAGGACCGCCTGGGCGTGAAGTGTGAGAGGTGTGGGTAGAGCCCCTCCACACATGCTCACTACGGTCCTGGTTACTGGCTGCTGCTCCAACACAACCACCTCCGCCACCTCCAGTGCTCCTCTGGCACACTGACCTGTACGAAGTGCAGAAATTTACAAAAAATGTAAAGTATTTCAAAGTAGTATATCCATGTGTGTCGTTCAGCACAAAGACAATAATGAAGGTTCGATCTTCCTTAATTTACTAGGTCGAAGTTGTCTTCCCTGCACTGCAAAACAGAACAAAGAGGTATATTAATGTGAGTGCAATGGTACACAAATAGCCTGCACAGACAACGTCACAGTGTGACTTTGTAAAGGGTCCTACTCTGACTGAAATGTCGTCGTCAGCTCTTCTATGTGCTGGTTATTTATGTATTGCACCACACTCATCACAAATGCAATCACTATCATCTCTACCTTCACTATCGAGGTTGGGGAGCCTGAAGTCAGTGAAGTTGATAGTGATGGTAGCGAGTGCAGGAGCTTGTAGTCTCCACACACACATCACATCATCACTGTAGTTCGGATACTCTGGACTGGTGACTACCTCAGTCTCTCCTTCTATCAGGTCTATTTTCTGAGTTCCCAGTATAGTACCATCATCAGCAGTAGCACACCCAGGAGCAACAACGTCAGTAGCACACCCAGGAGCAACAACGTCAGTAGCACACCCAGGAGCAACACCGTCAGCAGCACACCCAGGAGCAACAACGTCAGCAGCACACCCAGGAGCAACAACGTCAGTAGCACACCCAGGAGCAACACCGTCAGCAGCACACCCAGGAGCAACAACGTCAGTAGCACACCCAGGAGCAACACCGTCAGCAGCACACCCAGGAGCAACACCGTCAGTAGCACACCCAGGAGCAACAACGTCAGTAGCACACCCAGGAGCAACAACGTCAGTAGCACACCCAGGAGCAACAACGTCAGCAACACCAACCATAGCGCAAACATCACAGAATTTAGAGAATAATTAGGCACTTTTTATGGCAATTAAAAAGTTTGACATGCAGTTCTCATGTCAGTTACCATAGTAACCAGAGAAGTATCAAGTCATGCCGTATAGGTAAAATTTGAAATTTTGGCTTAAATAGCAACGCTATTCTTGCCGAATAAAGAAAGTGAATATTTGTTTTTGCAATAATTTCGCAAAAATCATTCTGAACAGAACTTAAAAAATATATTTCATTGAGTTTTTATTAAATTATTGGAAACTTATCTAAAATATATTTAGTTGGATTAGGCTAAATTAAATTGCGCTTGTTATAAAAGGTTAGGTAAGTATTCTAAGGTGCTTTTGGCACAAAATTATTAATTTTTGCATTAGCATAAATGAAAAAAAACTTTAAACGTATAAGAGAAAATTTTAGAAAGGACTTAATTTTAAACGAGTTCTTGCTAATTGACCAGTTTTACCTATTCGGCACGACATATATATTTATATATTACACACACAGTGGAAAATGATTATGAACTGATAATTAAAGAAGCAGAGTAAGAATCACTCGCCTTGGAGCAGGAGCCACACTCTAGCCCCATCAGGAACTCGCAGGTGGAGTTCCTAGCATCGAAGGTAACACAGTGTGATAATAGTGCCTCGTAACCCAGGCACTCTACCGTCAACTTGGTTCTCTCTATCTCTTCATCCTCCAACTTCACTCTGTACACCCTGGGACGGAGAGAAACAGAGGCGGCACTCAGTGAGTGAAGGCGTTACCTGGAGTTTACCTGGAGTTTACCTGGAGAGTTTCGGGGGTCAACGCCCCCGCGGCCCGGTCTGTGACCAGGCCTGTGACCAAGTGAAATAAATACACCAAATCATCGTGGGTTCTTGAGAGAGCGTGAAGAAACTGTCAACAGTTAGCTAAAAATCTACAAGTCAATGGAAACAGAGCCCTTACTGGAACAGTGGGAAAATTGGTAGTTTTAGCTATAAAACGATTGAACAACAGGTAGTGTTAAGTAGGTCAATATCCTTAATGTACCATCAAATGTAATTAAGTTAATCAGGATAGGTTAAGGAAAGGAGAATAATAGTACATAACAGAGAAAACAGAGACTACTAACACATACAAGGATAAGAGAAATTGTCAAGCACATCCATGACTCGCACATTAGCCAAATTTCCTCTGGAGCGACTGGATGACTGGCGAACTTAAGTCTTCAAGGACCTCAGCCGCTATTCCTATCCAGATCTGCAATATATGTCAAGCGCACCAGTCTGCAGTACCAGCATACAACCCACATACCAAACATTAAGAGATTAGAGAAAATGCAGAGATTCACAACCAAACTAGTCTCGAGGGAAAGGTAATATAGAAAATGCAGTGTTTGAAGAACAACTAATGTCAGAAAACGCTTAAACAGGAATGGTAAAGAAGCGTTTACACTTCCTTATCACTAGTTTTGGAATGTTGGACAAATGCATCATAGGAAACAGACTCGGTACAAGAATTGAAATATACACATGCTATATGATGCTGATAAAAAGTGTGGCAGGACCATGAACTAGAGTTCATCGCTTGCAAACTCAAACAGGCATTTACATACAACAAGGCTAATCTAGTAGTAAAACACTGATGAATCAAGGTACGTGATGCTAATCATCATTAGTGATTGTGGGTGTGTTGACAAGAACTTATTGACATGGGTGATGAAGTGGATGAATATGAGGGAGATGAAGATAAACTGGATGATTGTAAGTAGTGGGTGTAACACCTCTCAAAGAGCAGACTCACCCTTCCAGGTGAGTGAAACCCATGCCTCGACAGATGACTCTGCCAATATTCTTGTCGAAGCGACTGGCGCCCCACTTGTGGTGTGTGGGGGGCAGGTGGACGTGGTCAAGATCCTGCAAGCAAGCAGGGAATGACGTATTTAAAGCAATTCTTTACATTTTCTGAGTGCAGGGACTGGATAAGTCATTCGAAGATACATGCCTGCCAAACATTATCTAACACCCAAAACACCACACAGTAAATACAACATGAAAAAAAGGGCTATGGGACAACACAAGTGCTGTATAGCCCTTGTGGTTTAGCGCTTCTTTTTGATAATAATAACAATAATAATAATAATAATAATAATAATAATAATAACAATGTCAACAAGCTCTCACTAACATTATAAATAATTTTACAGCTAAACACGAAAGGGTTTCAAGAAGTTAACGTGGCACTGACGTGGCACTCCCGGCACCTGGGTTTGAGGGGAAGTCCCGACCACATGTGACCCGTGAATCAGCCCAGCTGATGCATCCCGTGGATCCAAGTACAACTCGGGAAAAAGTAAAGAAAACCCATAATTCTTTCGGGATTGTTTTTAATATTTTCTGACATAGCACGAGATTTTTCACTCGTGTCACTGTTGAGAACTCTCTCTCGTTACATTTCTCGTTACATTTCTCGTTACGTTACCTGACCAACCGAGCTGTGGCTCGTACGTTGGATTGCGTGCAGCCAGCAGTAACAGCCTGGTTGATCAGGCTCTGATCCACCAGGAGGCCTGGTCACAGACCGGGCCGCGGGGGCGTTGACCCCCGGAACTCTCTCCAGGTAAACTCCAGGTAAATATTAACTTTGTTTACGGTGTCTCGTGACCTGATCACTAAAGCTTTCACTTCGCACGGCGAGGGTCTGCGTTCGATTCCCTGCGAAGGTAGAAACATTAGGAGTTTCTTCACACCGGTTGTCTATGTTCACCCATCAATAAAACAGGTACTTGGGTGTTAGTCGACTGGTGTGGGTCGCATCCTGGGACAAGGACCTAATTTGCCGAAATGCTCTGTGTAACAAGCGGCTTTCTATATACTAGTAGTATGTCACTGATGTCACTTATGGTCTGTATACCTTGTACATGTACTGGTAGTTAATAAAGTTATTAAGGACGCAAGTGCAACTAATGAGTCATTTTACTGTGGCAACGTTTCGCTCTTCAGGAGCTTTGTTAAGCAATTACAAACAATACAAATCATTGACAAAGCTCCTGGAGAGCGAAACGTTGCCACAATAAATTGTCACATTAGCTGTACTTGTGTCCTGTTACCTAACATATTGTGGGTAATTCTACCAATATTACATCATTTGTCTTCTTTTAGTTTATCTCTTAAACCAAATAATATTCGCTGAATCCACAAAGGTGATCCAGCACCTTTGGACTAGAGTAAAGGAGGGGGAAGAGGGTAATCAGTTCAGTTTGCTTGGATCAAGAGCCCTTCACCAAAAGTTAGGAAACCTTCTAAGGGGCTTCCAGAAGAGAGAACAATATAGGTTTGTGACAGAAGAAAGGTAGAGAAAAGTGGGTATGGTATTGACTTTGTGCCTCAGAAGACAGGTCCATATCCTTGGATCAAAAGCCCCTCGCTGGCCACAATAAAGATCCAGTGACGTACGTGTTCCAAGGGGCTATGGTTTAGCTAGGATATTTAAGTGACAAAGGGGATAAGGGTAGGGTAGAGGTTTAGTGGGGAATATATTGAGGAAATGACTTATTTCTTTTGTCTGGGACTATTTGACAAAATTTTGTAATTAAAAATATGAAGAATTTATAATTTTGATTTTATTTACATAACTGTCGAAAGCCTCTTCAACGAATTCAAACTGATGGATTTTGCTAAAGATTTTGAATGCTTTCAGTCTGACAGCACCGGTGGTATTTGTAATATAAAAAAAATAATCTGGATTTAAGTTCAATAAGTGCCAGCTTCTAAATTTTATTTAAATAATTCAGTGATATTAAATTTTCGCCTCCGCAGCGCCAAGTAATCTGACCATCCAGCTCAAAATTACACTTTTTTTAATGCAAATTCTTTTAGTTACTTAGCAAATACTATATTTTCTTATAAGCCTTTAATCTGGACAATTCGGATATACAGGGGGCTTCAAAAATAGAACCAATTTCGTATGTGTGTGTATATATATATATATATATATATATATATATATATATATATATATATATATATCTTTCTTTCTTTCAACACAATCCCACCGAGGCGGGGTGGCCCAAAAGGAAAAACGAAAGTTTCTCCTTTTACATTTAGTAATATATACAGGAGAAGAGGTTACTAGCCCCTTGCTCCCGGCATTTTAGTTGCCTCTTACAACACGCATGGCTTACGGAGGAAGAATTCTGTTCCACTTCCCCATGGAGATTCCACTTCCCCATGGAGATATATATATATATATATATATATATTATAGATCCAGCGTTTTCTTAAAACACCTGTAAACTTCTCGCGATGGCACACCCTCCATTTTTTTTCCGAAGAAAATTCATGATATCTGCCTGGGTATTATAATTTAGTTATCGTTCTGATTTGTCTTCCCGAGGTGCACTAGGGACAGCTCATGTGATCCCATCACTGCATCGTTTGCCTCATTTACGTCATTGCTTACGTGGTAACGCTAGACTTCCATCCCATACGTTCATGGAGTCTTTCCTGTCTCTTCCCATCTCAAATCTGCTTGGTTTGATTGTCTAGTACAGTTATTTATCCGTCATTGACGTTGCTCTGAGACTCTCTGATTGCGGGTTCTAACCCCACCTGTGGTATGGTTTGTTTCTCCCAGGTACCACTATTGCTACTGCCCACAGTTACTCCCACAACGGCTCTCAGTAACTATCAACACCATTACTGCCTTTATTATCCTGACTAATACCAATATTTTTCTCAGTGTCTCTGAGTCATTCACCCTTACGACTTGTGCTTATGTTTCTGCTGCTACTTGTACAGCTGCTGCTGTTGCTACCACCACACCTGCTGCTGCTTGTGAAGCTGCTGCTACCACCACACCTGCTGCTACTTGTACAGCTGCTGCTACCACACCTGCTGCTACTTGTACAGCTGCTGCTACCACACCTGCTACCACACCTGCTGCTACTTGTACAGCTGTTGCTGCCACCACACCTGCTGCTACTTGTACAGCTGCTGCTACCACCACACCTGCTGCTACTTGCACAGCTGCTGCTACCACCACACCTGCTGCTACTTGTACAGCTGCTGCTTTTGCTACCACCACACCTGCTGCTACTTGTACAGCTGCTGCTTTTGCTACCACCACACCTGCTGCTACTTGTACAGCTGTTGCTATCACCACCACAACTGCTGCTACTTGTATAGCTGCTGCTGCTGCTGCTGCTACCACCACACCTGCTGCTACTTGTACAGCTGCTGCTGTTGCTACCACCACCACAACTGCTGCTACTTGTACAGCTGCTGTTGCTGCTACCACAACTGCTGCTATTTCCATAATCTCCATTATCTCCTATCTCCACCACTACTGTTACTTCCCTCACTGTAACCAATACTACCACCTTGACTGTCTCTCAATATTACTACCATCCTGAAATCCATTATTTATCCTACACTTGCGGAAATCAAATGGTAGTAAGGAGAGGAGAAAAATTAAAATAGCGTGTATTTGTGTGTGAGGTATGGCAGGTACTGGAGACCAGCAGTGTTGGTTCTCTGTATAAACACAGACAAGAGTGAGGGAAATTCTCAGCTTGTGTACCGAGCTGCAAGAGAACCAACATGGTTGAAACAAGTTGAAAATTGCAGCATGTTGGAACACCCCCACAACTACATCTAGAAGAGGACAGCGAAGCACTCTAATGTTTGTCGGAACTTGCTAATGGATGGTGATAAGCTGTGTGCAAATATTTACGACATGTGTGATACCCTTTATCAAGAGTGTGTGTGGGGGGGTTGGCGGGGGGATATGCGCCTGCTTGCGTGCGCATATGAGACTGAAATCTTGGGTTCATTTACTGGAAAAAGTAATATTCACATTGGTAACTGAACCCCAACCTCCCCTCCATCACTGTGCCTATGTTACCTGCCTCCTTCACCCCGCCTCCCCACACCTCGACCCCCACACCTCGACCCCCACACCTGCCTCCCTGGACCTAACAAAACATTAGAAAGTCACTGCCTCTCCCACACACCCGTCACACAGGATTCCTGAGATGTTTGTGTACACCCAGCCCTCTCGACAGGAAGTTCTTCCTCTCTAAGTATTCCTTTACTGTCAGTTATCTCGTATTTATAATCAGTTCACACACTGAGGTCCGGAGATCGATCCCTCGGTACGGGGAAAATATTAGGTGGCGTTTCCAGAAGGCACCTGCTGTCCCTGTTTACCAATCAGTAAAATAGGTACCTGGGTGTTAGTAGACTGGTGTGGGTCGCATCCTGGAGTTTACCTGGAGAGAGTTCCGGGGGTCAACGCCCCCGCGGCCCGGTCTGTGACCAGGCCTCCTGGTGGATCAGAGCCTGATCAACCAGGCTGTTGTTGCTGGCTGCACGCAAACCAACGTACGAGTCACAGCCCGGCTGGTCAGGAACCGACTTTAGGTGCTTGTCCAGTGCTTGTCCAGGGACAAAACTGACCTAATTTTCCCGAAATGCTCTGCATAACAAGGGACTTTCTACAAATTAAGTCAATGATGTCAGCTAGGTCTGTATACCTTGTACATGTACTTGTAGAAATAGAGATATTATAAATACTGACTTGAGAGACGGGTCTCTGTCACACGATGACACAGCGACAAATACAGAGGAGTTACGGGGATGTTAGTAAATACTACTTTAACCTTAAGAGTTGTCAGGAAATGAAATTATCTTTATATACATGGTTTTAAGACTAGGTATGATAGTGCTCGTGCAGCCATGAAAGGAGTAATTACATTAGAGGTTAGCGGAGAAAAGGGGCTGAAAAGGGAGTTGAATCACTATAATTATAAGTAGGCGAATATAAACAGACAACACACAACAAGCGCACGACAGGCAACGCACAACAGACAGGCAACGCACAACAGACAGGCAACGCACAACAGACAGGCAACGCACAACAGACAGGCAACGCACAACAGACAGGCAACACACAACAGACAGGCAACACACAACAGACAGGCAACACACAACAGACAGGCAACACAACAAATACAAGTACCTTCCGCTGAGCTTTAAACTCTCAGAAGACAGTAACATTCTATTTTCAACCACTGCCGAGCAGAGTCTATCCTGTGTACACTCACATTAGATAAGACACTCGGTGACATTACTGTGAGATAACGAACCAATCAGAATGACAGCCTCTCCACCTGTCTTTCCCTTGCCTATCTCCTGTTCTCTATCTTCTAATCATTTTCATCAATTTCTTTGCTTTTCTAATTCCCCTCCCTTCAAGGGATGCGCCTTGATGCCTTTATGAGAGGCTTCTGATCAAAGGAATTGGACCTTTTTTCCTTGGAACACCCTGGATGACCCCTACGGTGTAGCGCTCCCCACACCAACGTCAAGGAACCTCCCTTAAGGTATAGCGCTCCCCACATGAAGGCAATGCAATCTCTCTATTTTTTTTTTTTTTCGCCGGTACTCTCCCGGCCCGGGTCTTTTCCAAGTAGTGGTGACCCGGCCTTGGCTCCCTATCTGGAGAGTATCTTGAGACCTAAGTCCCCCATGGGAGGAGGTACAAGTACCCCCTCATCTTTGGGACCAACTGTCCCCAGGCCTAGTCACAGTCCCCGCTCTCACGGGGCTCGTAGGGAGAAGCTAGGCCTCTGGTCTGCCATCTGCCCCGCCCCAAAGGGGCTCGTGGGGATGGCAGTCTTATGAGCTGCAGGTGATAGCAACCTATTCCCAATCTCTCCCATTCCCCCAACGAAACTGCCAAAGGATGTCTGTCCCAATGTACCGCTCTAAGGGGAGTAAGTGTCAGCGTTTAAAACCGATTTTCTTCACTTTGCTAGGGAGAGTAGAGACTTTATGAGTGGCATGAAAAAATGCTTCCACGGGAGAGACTGTGCTTTAACGGAATTTCAGGAAAACCGTGAGAGGGTAGTTGTCTATGCTGTAACAGGTTACTGTAGTCCACGTACAAAACACCTCAACCACCTCACTGACGGTACATTCTGCTCAGTCTGTGGCTTGTGAGCAGAAACCCCCCTCGAGGTACACTCCAGGTGAGTTATGCTCACAAGCCACAGATTGAACAGACTGTCCCGTCACTGGTCTGAAGTTATGTGGACTGATGCCAACAACATGGATGCGCTTACGTCATGGATCCTGGTCATTCCGAAGTCACAGGACATACGTATCCAATAGAGACGTCCTTTTATACAACCTTGGCTCTTATAGCATGCGATTAATCCTCGAGAAAAATCTGGGAACTGATAAGAAATACCATGCGTTGGCTTAGAAATTTTAGGCAACTTTGGGATTCAGCGCGTCACAGCCCTTAAAGGAGGCGCTCCTTTAAGAGGTGTGACATGTAATACACAAATGAACAGATGTAAGACATGTGCAACACTTGGGCCTCTTTATTATGGAGACGTTTCGCTCACCAGCAGCTTTATCAGTCCATCACAGAAAATAATACTGCGCTCGGTGAGGGGGGAGAGGACAGCATTTTATGGTAATTGTCCGATATCACAACACCACTGAATTTTGGTACGAAGTATATCATCTACAACCTGAAGAATGGAAACAAGTCGCTGACTTTTTTTTTGGGGTTATCCCAGGCTCTATACACACGTTCCTATGATAATCTACGTAACTGTATTTAAGTATACCTGAATAAACTTACTATTAATAGTGTATATCTTGAGTTTTAGAGCAAGTTTTGATTTCAACTTCACCATTATTTCGTGAAGCCAAATGGTGGGCAAAACGACGTACAATTAAATGAATCTATTGCATCCGCCATTGTCACCAACTATTGGCATCTGGCCACTATCCTCATTACTATTTTCAGAAATAGTCACAGAAATCCGTGTCACAAAAAAAAATTAATTTTTTTTTTGTCATTTTTTCCACGACGTAGGACGTAAATTTATAAAAATGCCTAAATTAAGTCTCAGTTTGTAACTATCATTCATGAAGTATAAAAAGTTTAATTATTTCAATTGAAATTTGCTCTCAAAATCTCATTCATAAGAGCACTAAAATTGAGATGTATAAAGCATGTAATAACTAAACAGTAGATTCCTTAATTAAAAAATAAATTCAAATGTGGAGAAACCTTGTGTCCACGACTCACGAAAATGTAATAATACGTTTTTAAACCCATCCGTGGTTTATACCTGGAGAGGGTTACGGGGGTCAACGCCCCCGTGACCAGGCCTGTGACCCAGGTTCATGATCAGGCCTGTGGCCCAGGTTCATGGCCAGGCCTGTGGCCCAGGTTCATGGCCAGGCCTGTGACCCAGGTTCATGACCCGGCCTGTGGCCCAGGTTCATGACCCGGCCTGTGGCCCAGGTTCATGACCCGGCCTGTGGCCCAGGTTCATGGCCAGGCCTGTGGCCCAGGTTCATGGCCAGGCCTGTGGCCCAGGTTCATGGCCAGGCCTGTGGCCCAGGTTCATGGCCAGGCCTGTGGCCCAGGTTCATGGCCAGGCCTGTGGCCCAGGTTCATGGCCAGGCCTGTGGCCCAGGTTCATGGCCAGGCCTGTGACCCAGGTTCATGGCCAGGCCTGTGACCCAGGTTCATGGCCAGGCCTGTGACCCAGGTTCATGGCCAGGCCTGTGACCCAGGTTCATAACCAGGCCTGTGACCCAGGTTCATAACCAGGCCTGTGACCCAGGTTCATAACCAGGCCTGTGACCCAGGTTCATAACCAGGCCTGTGACCCAGGTTCATAACCAGGCCTGTGACCCAGGTTCATAACCAGGCCTGTGACCCAGGTCCATAACCAGGCCTGTGACCCAGGTCCATAACCAGGCCTGTGACCCAGGTCCATAACCAGGCCTGTGACCCAGGTCCATAACCAGGCCTGTGACCCAGGTCCATAACCAGGCCTGTGACCCAGGTCCATAACCAGGCCTGTGACCCAGGTCCATAACCAGGCCTGTGACCCAGGTCCATAACCAGGCCTGTGACCCAGGTCCATAACCAGGCCTGTGACCCAGGTCCATAACCAGGCCTGTGACCCAGGTCCATAACCAGGCCTGTGACCCAGGTCCATAACCAGGCCTGTGACCCAGGTCCATAACCAGGCCTGTGACCCAGGTCCATAACCAGGCCTGTGACCCAGGTCCATAACCAGGCCTGTGACCCAGGTCCATAACCAGGCCTGTGACCCAGGTCCATAACCAGGCCTGTGACCCAGGTCCATAACCAGGCCTGTGACCCAGGTCCATAACCAGGCCTGTGACCCAGGTCCATAACCAGGCCTGTGACCCAGGTCCATAACCAGGCCTGTGACCCAGGTCCATAACCAGGCCTGTGACCCAGGTCCATAACCAGGCCTGTGACCCAGGTCCATAACCAGGCCTGTGACCCAGGTCCATAACCAGGCCTGTGACCCAGGTCCATAACCAGGCCTGTGACCCAGGTCCATAACCAGGCCTGTGACCCAGGTCCATAACCAGGCCTGTGACCCAGGTCCATAACCAGGCCTGTGACCCAGGTCCATAACCAGGCCTGTGACCCAGGTCCATAACCAGGCCTGTGACCCAGGTCCATAACCAGGCCTGTGACCCAGGTCCATAACCAGGCCTGTGACCCAGGTCCATAACCAGGCCTGTGACCCAGGTCCATAACCAGGCCTGTGACCCAGGTCCATAACCAGGCCTGTGACCCAGGTCCATAACCAGGCCTGTGACCCAGGTCCATAACCAGGCCTGTGACCCAGGTCCATAACCAGGCCTGTGACCCAGGTCTATAACCAGGCCTGTGACCCAGGTCTATAACCAGGCCTGTGACCCAGGTCTATAACCAGGCCTGTGACCCAGGTCTATAACCAGGCCTGTGACCCAGGTCTATAACCAGGCCTGTGACCCAGGTCTATAACCAGGCCTGTGACCCAGGTCTATAACCAGGCCTGTGACCCAGGTCTATAACCAGGCCTGTGACCCAGGTCTATAACCAGGCCTGTGACCCAGGTCTATAACCAGGCCTGTGACCCAGGTCTATAACCAGGCCTGTGACCCAGGTCTATAACCAGGCCTGTGACCCAGGTCTATAACCAGGCCTGTGACCCAGGTCTATAACCAGGCCTGTGACCCAGGTCTATAACCAGGCCTGTGACCCAGGTCTATAACCAGGCCTGTGACCCAGGTCTATAACCAGGCCTGTGACCCAGGTCTATAACCAGGCCTGTGACCCAGGTCTATAACCAGGCCTGTGACCCAGGTCTATAACCAGGCCTGTGACCCAGGTCTATAACCAGGCCTGTGACCCAGGTCTATAACCAGGCCTGTGACCCAGGTCTATAACCAGGCCTGTGACCCAGGTCTATAACCAGGCCTGTGACCCAGGTCTATAACCAGGCCTGTGACCCAGGTCTATAACCAGGCCTGTGACCCAGGTTCATAACCAGGCCTGTGACCCAGGTTCATAACCAGGCCTGTGACCCAGGTTTATAACCAGGCCTGTGACCCAGGTTTATAACCAGGCCTGTGACCCAGGTTTATAACCAGGCCTGTGACCCAGGTTCATAACCAGGCCTGTGACCCAGGTTCATAACCAGGCCTGTGACCCAGGTTCATAACCAGGCCTGTGACCCAGGTTCATAACCAGGCCTGTGACCCAGGTTTATAACCAGGCCTGTGACCCAGGTTCATAACCAGGCCTGTGACCCAGGTTTATAACCAGGCCTGTGACCCAGGTTTATAACCAGGCCTGTGACCCAGGTTTATAACCAGGCCTGTGACCCAGGTTTATAACCAGGCCTGTGACCCAGGTTTATAACCAGGCCTGTGACCCAGGTTTATAACCAGGCCTGTGACCCAGGTTTGTGTACAGTGCGCTTCTCAAATCAGGGAACGATACGAATGCAAACGTTTAGTAGAGAGAAATTGTGGTATTTCCCCGAAGTGATGATCCTTATGCATACTCGACCCTCACACGGCGTTCCCCGCTTCCAGCCCTATGCTTATTGCACCATGTTGTGTACTAATACGAAGCCTTTGGCCATTCCGCAAATACTTTTCTGTATGATGTAATAGTAGATAAGTAGGTAAATATGCTAATCACCAGAGCTTCAAGTGGGAATTTGTGAACAGCGACAAGAGCAGAAGTCTCCAAAGCCATCACAAGTGACTGGAAATAGAGTGCGTGGTAACTCTCCCCGGTAGACTGGTATATAAGGCCGCAACACCGGCGTCGAAGGCATTCTCTGTCGTGTCCCTAGCTAGCTAGATACACTTACGTATTTTTTTTCATTTAGGTACACGATAGGTCAAGCAAACAACTGGATAATGTTGTCTCGTCTTCAGTCACATCGTCACAAGTGGATTTCTGTGCCAAGGTAAAAGGATGTTGTAGTAGGTGGCTCTAACCTAGTCACGTGGTTCATGTATCTTAGTGACAGTCTGTGCCTGACTTTGTTGGAAATTCTCGTGAGCGAAGTGTTTAATTTCAAGGAAAACTTGAAAAAAAAATAGTCATTACGCTCAAACTTGAGAAAGAGATTAGTTTCCAAGCAGCAGCAGTCTTTCATTATTAAAAACCTATTGGTCATACAGCGTCTAGGAATTGGAATTATTGACCAAGGAGAGGATAGTTTCAGTTCCTTGAATCAAGAGCCTTTCAACAGAACAAAGCACCTATACTGAAGGACCGGCATTATTAAAAAAAAAAATCACAAAAATAGTGTTAAGTTCAAGGAAGAAGAAATTTAGTGATGCCGAGGAATCAAAACGACCAAGAAATAGCAGTTATCAACCAGGCTACAGAAATACTCGTAAGGTCATCCTTCCCACATCCTACGATCCAAATACTGACCAGTCTTGTCTTACAGGTGGTTGTCACTGCCAGTGAACTTCCTGTCGTCAATTCCCGTCTCAAGAATTCGCCAAGATTACACGCACATTGTCACATCTTTAGGTAAGCCAAGTCTTGCAGTAGTTTCTGCACGGTGATCCTGTGTTGCCCATGTTGCAGTCACCTGACCCATAAGTTTGATAGTTATGCAAATAGTGAAATGTGAATCAATCATGGACGGCTTTGCTATTCTAGAGGTGATCAGAAGTCTTCAAAACAAGAACTTCTCACTTTAGGTATTGGTGATATACCGTGAGTTGCTTATATTTTGATACTCGACGCAGAAGTTAATGTTGCCGGGAAAACAAATTTATGCGGATGAGGCAAAGAATTTACTCATCTCTCCGTCGAGTGTGTGTGTGTGTGTGTGTGTGTGTGTGTGTGTGTAGGTCTTAACCGTGTTTTTTTGTCTTCAACAGATAGTATAGGTTGGTCCCTCTGTCCTCGTTATATGATGATTAATGCAGAGGAACAACCAAATCAACAGCGGGCTGACCTGTCCAACAAGAAGAGTCAGTCAGTGGGTGGAAGATGGAAACAAACTTACTCTTGTTCATCCTCTCAGAATCCCAGCAATTTGTCCACCACAGCCTATGTCCAACACAGGCTGCAGGGTTGTGGGCGAGGCTGGCTACATACTCAAGCCACTCGCGATACTCCTGCCAACACGCTGACGAGATGCAAAATGACCCCCTCAAGGTGATTATTATTGTATTCTTGGGGAAAGTGCTAAATCCGCAGGAGCAATACAGCGCATGGGGAATGGGAGGTAATCAGGTAATCAACGTTTCGAGCAAAAAATCCTTCAAGCACTCTGAAGATTACCTTGAGCTGAGAATTAACTTCAGTAACATCCGTGTTTACGAAGTAGCAAATATATTTATCCAGAATTATTTTTATGAAAGTTTTATTGTGTATTTTACAGTGTATCTTAATTGCCTCAATCGTCATTGCCCAACTATAGATTTTTTCCCACATTTTGTTTATTTCTCTCAAGTGATTTACTTTGTCAATGACATTAAATTTTCTTGGCTTCCGTACCCAGACCTTCATTCGTCAGCTGATAATCCTAATGTTCATAGTCTCTAAATTACCACTTTTCCCTTTCAACACAAGATAGTAATGTACGTCACTACTTACACCATTTCATTATCCTCAACAGCTCCTCATCGAGGGATATCAAGTCTGATTTGTTCGACTTCCTGGTCTACGACTATCTCCTGCTGGGTGCTGAAGCAGCAGGTCCAGTTATAGCGGCTCGTGCAACCTCGGCCCGTAAATAGAAATCCAAGATGTGACTTTGGATAGCAGGTGTGTGGAAGACGAACCTTTACATCTGAACCTGCATGACGAGTCACCCACGGGAGACGTGGGATTACAGGTCTTCGTATAACGTACGACAGACAGGATCTGTACCATATATCTAAGATGTGACAAAAGATAACAGGCCCTTTAACAACGGACGATTATATGCGGACCCCACCACGAAGTGCCAATGGGGAAAACGACCTCTACAAGAGTGCCATCTCCCGTACAAGATCCGAGTGAAGCGATCGCCCTTTCAAGGACCTAAAACAAGTGCCATAATGTGACTTTGGCGCTAGGTTCCCGCAGTACGGACGTTGCACTCTGACCTTTACGAGAGGATCTCAGACAACAGTTGAAGAGGTCACCCGAAACACCCAAGGCACGCGTCTGGTCCTGGTATATCGGACGGTCATTCTTGATACCATGCAAGCATCAGTAATACCCCCAGCAAGAAGGATAGCCCGTTTTTTTTTACCCCAAAAAAATATCAGGGCTGAAGCAAAGGGTATTCTCTGACACCAAGTATCAGTATCCTCTCAGAATGATTCACATGTTAATTCGAAGTGATAAAAATCACCCTAGGAATGTAATTGACATAATGTGGATTTTGTATTAAACTGGCATTTACATTTACAAGTAAATCACACGAAAGTATTTAACTGTATTGTAAGTAACTACAGGTAATGAATTAGTCTGAAGAATATCCAAACCAATAAATCAAAATCTACCAAGAGTGTATTATTATCCCCAAAATCTTATAAACAATAACAGTAATTACTGATTATCTGGCGAAATGTTATAGATTTATATAATTTTACAGAGAAAGATCACACTCAGCAGGATTCGAAACCACGTCAGGGAGGCTGGCAAGGTCCCCCAAGTAACGTGGAGCATTAATTTTAAATAGATTTATATAACAGACATGCCGAAATAAAAAACATGAAATATATCCAACACTGTTGTAAAAAATATATGCCCAGACATTTATAATTTCAAACTGCTCCCACTGTGTATATTCTAACGAATATACAACTGCTGAGGTGTATGACTTGAGATCAACAGTGTATGTTGATCTGGAAGAGTATATCTCAAATACACATTTTACTTTAATTTTCAATAGGCCCACAAGAGGGACTGAAGTCTTCTGGACTGGTGAAGAAGTTTACATAGACCTTTAATGAACTTTAATGTACTCTATAGTGGTCAAACCCAATTAATCCATTTATATAAATTTAATATATATATTTATGCAATAACCCCTCAAGGGAAGTTCCTTGACGCTTTTGTAGGGCTCTTGATCTAGGGAATTGGATCTGTTCTCCAGTTCCTTGAGCCGAGTCTAAATACCTTCCTCCCCCCCCCACAGGCGCTGTATAATCCAGACGGATTTAGCGCTCCCCCCATGATTATAATAATTTATACAATAAGATCACAGTAAACAGATTATATCACAATATGCAAAACAAACACTGAAAAAAATAGTGAAATTGCAAGCGCTTTCGTGATTTCTCACATTATCAAGGAACTGTTCCTTGAAAAGTTGACTAAGGTACAGAATGTGAACCTCTTAGAGTTTAAAATCCACCGAGCCAGAGACTGAAGCTCCATAGGTAAAGGCAAGGTTTATATTAAACCTTCTAGTGGAGGTTCTACTTTAAACATCGGTAGCAAATAAAAATAAACCACTTAGAGAAAATTAAACTCAGATGAGACAGCGTGATAGATACATCGACCTGAGACAGACAGAGACAGACAGAGACAGAGACAGACAGACAGAGACAGAGAGACAGAGACAGAGACAGAGACAGAGAGACAGACAGAGACAGACA
>NC_091344.1:22436004-22470812 GCF_038502225.1 Cherax quadricarinatus
AATTTAATGTAAAAAAAATATCGAGAGGTTCAGAATTATGTCAACAATTAATGTAGACATTGCTACTTTGGTAAAATTTCATTGTTTCTTAAATCAGGTTCCCAAATTCTACCCAAAAAAAATGGAGCACTCATGTTGTGTACATCTTTCTCCCTCTTAACCCCAGGAAAATATCTTTTAAAACTAATTTAATATTTTTTCCCAACGGATTTTTTATGCAACAAATCCATAGACATCGAGTACATCGAGTACTGGTTGACTTGGTCAGTGCACTCTCTTTACATTCTTAATCTTTATCGTTTTTCTTACTCTGGAACTTCTCTCCACAACAGTTCGTCAACGAAGCCTATCACGAGGACTCTGCATGACAGCAACACCTCGACCAATCAATCCTGCGGGGAGCTGAAGCAACAGGTTCCGTTATAAAAGCTCATACAACCTCGATCTGTAGACAGAAATCCAGCGTGTGACTTTGGATAGCAGGTGCGTGGAAGACGAACCCTTAGACCTGAACCTGGATGACGAGTTCCCCCCACAGGATACGCGGGACTTTAGGGCCTCGTAACACGGACGGCAGACAGGACCTGTACAGGATATCCAAGATGCGACATTGGGTAGCGGGCCCTGGAGTGACGGACGATTACATAGACCCACCGTGGATTGCCGAGGCACAGCTTCTCGAGACTAATTCTGAGAGGAGTTCCTACGGTGTGTTGCTGCCAACACGGCTCTCGTATGCCGTAATACCTCGGCAGCAGAACGAACAGCCTACAACAGACACATCCAAACGATTAAGGATGGCTTTTGACGAGTTCGATCAGCGTGGACGGCCTTCTCAGTGCCCACACGAAGGGCCAAAATGCGACACTGGCACCGGGCTCTGGGAGAGTGCACGTTGCACTCGGACTGTCAAGAGCCAGAGTGAATACCGAGGATGCTCAAATCATTCAACTTACGGCACAGTTTTGATCCTGTACCTAGGTTGGTTGTATTTTATGTCTTGATATACTCGTATCAGTTGATATATCGTCAGATATCCTCCCAGATCACTTTATATATGTTGATATACCTGCAGAATATCCACCCACAACACCTTTTTGAAACAAAAGTTAAACAGTTTAAGCTTCTAGCGTTTAAACTCAAATGTAACAAAAACAGTTTCAATGTTAGTAATATTGGCCACTTAGAAGCAGAATCATAAGAAATCACAAATGAATATTTGTTTTATTTCTTGTAATAAGACCCCATATTTAGTATATAACACTGGCTATTTTGTAATTTCCGTACATATGACAGGAGCACTGCAGAAGGCCTACTGGCCTATGCTAGGCAGGTCCAAGTCACCTACTGGTCCCAAGCTAGTCAATTTCAACCTACACTCACTGAAACTGGAAAACGCTAAACCCTTGAGGATCAAGCAGCACCTAGGGAATGGGAAACGAGAGCTCTTCACCTGCATGAACGCACCTTGTTTTGAAGGGAATCCATCTCTTCGGCTTGCGATAAGTGAGTGGAGATTCCAACCTATATACCCCCTTCCCCTCCTGCTGTCAGACTTAACCTGACCATTTCTATATCGTTATGAGCATCCTTCAGGTTTGCTATACTTGCATCGACTGGGTGTGCTTTTTTTTCAGATATACCAGCATGCTTTCCCCATACATGCTTGTCTGCTTTCACAGATACCAGCCTGTTTTTCCAGCTTGTAAATAAGCGAGGTACTTTAACCACCATCGAATGTCCAAAAATATGAAGTCTACTCACCCTCCTCTAAGATTTATCCACCTGTGCCTGCCTGCCTGCCTCCACCTGTGCCTGCCTGTCTCCACCTGTGTGTTGCCACCTATGCCTGCCTGCCTCCACCTGTCTCTCCTGTGCCTGCCTGCCTCCACCTGTGTGTGTTTATATATCTATACTCATCTCTGACCTGCTGTGGCGTGGGATAACAAAGAGCTTTGTTGGTGCTGTAGTCGTAGACAACCATGTCGTCTCCCATCTGTAGCAAGGACACCTGTAGCGCCGACACTTGTAGAAAAACCTGTAGAAACACCTGTCTTGATAAGTCTCCTTCCCATAATAACTGCATCACTACCTTCTACTTATCTTGAGGTGAAGTGTGTTGTGAAGTGTTAGCGTTTTGTAACGAAGAAGGTTGTAACGAAGCGTGAAATCTGGAGAAATATGAAGTGTGTTGTGGAAGGTGATGCGTGTTAACTGGAAGTGTGGAGGGGGGCTGTGAAGTGTGGGGGAGCTATGAGGTGTGGAGGGGGCTGTGAAGTGTGGAGGGGGCTGTGAGGTGTGGAGGGGGCTGTGTATTGTAGGGGGGCTGGGTAGTGGGGGGCTGTAAAGAATGGTGGGGTGTAGGGAGGGTGTGAAGTACAGGGGCTGTGTAGTGTGGTGTGGAGAGTATGACACATCACCTGATTTAACTATCACACTGTCATAGTAGCAACTCGAATCGCGTAGTTACGGGTGCCAGTAACACTAATCACTGACACATCAATAACTCGTTACTAATCACTGCTAGACAGGCAGCGTTGTTAGATAACTCACTCCATCTTATGTATGAATATTATCAGCTGGTGTATTGCAAGGTGTTCAACAGCACCAGTCACATACACTATGTTGCAAGGTGTTCAACAGCACCAGACACATACACTATGTTGCAAGGTGTTCAACAGCACCAGTCACATACACTGTGTTGCAAGGTGTTCAACAGCACCAGACACATACACTGTGTTGCAAGGTGTTCAACAGCACCAGACACATACACTCTGTTGCAAGGTGTTCAACAGCACCAGACACATACACTATGTTGCAAGGTGTTCAACAGCACCAGTCACATACACTGTGTTGCAAGGTGTTCAACAGCACCAGACACATACACTGTGTTGCAAGGTGTTCAACAGCACCAGAGACATACACTCTGTTGCAAGGTGTTCAACAGCACCAGACACATACACTATGTTGCAAGGTGTTCAACAGCACCAGTCACATACACTGTGTTGCAAGGTGTTCAACAGCACCAGACACATACACTGTGTTGCAAGGTGTTCAACAGCACCAGACACATACACTATGTTGCAAGGTGTTCAACATTATTATAATCAAAGCCAAGCACTAAACCCACTATTGTTATTATAATGAAAAAAGCGCTAAACCCACTAGGGTCATGCAGCCCTGCACGTGTTCAACAGCACCAGACACTGATACACTGTGTTGCAAGGTGTTCCTCTGCAGCACCAGTGACACTGATATACACAAACGCATTACCATAACGGTCTATCTTAACATTTCCTCTTAAGGAAGGTTCCTTGATGCTGGTGAGGGGCTCTTGATCTAGGGAATTGGATCTGTGTTCCAGTTCCCCGAATTAAGCCTGAATTCCTTCCCCCCCCCCACAGGCGCTGTATAATCCTACGGGTTTAGCCCTTCCCCCTTGATTATAGTAATAATAATACTAATAATACCTTAACATTTATAACACTTACCACGGTGTGTAAATTCAGAAGTAAAGCCCAGAGACACATGATTGTGTTAAAACCAGCCCCAAGAAATTCCCTACAGCCTCCACTCGTCACCCTGACCACAAAACACTACTCACACAGTCTCAGTGACCACCATACACAGCATTGTTGCTGGGCGTGGTAGCAGCGAGATGCCTGTATTTAGGATTCCATTCTTGTTTCTAGTTTGGTATTTTATCAAAAGATGACGCTAGCCTCGGTTACGTTGTAAATATCTGCAGTTTACTAACCTCGTGTAATGTCTGTACAAGTATCTGAAGCGATGACAATCTCATTTACGAATTTTTGAAATTTAATGATATGTATAGAGAGAATATAGAAACACGGGAGGTATTAAAACTTTTATACCGTATATATGCAATGATATAACTTACAATGAAGGACTGTATATGGACAGTCAGACTCTGCATGTATGCAACAATACGTTGTAATGTCATATTTATTCCAATGAGCTGTCATGAGGGATTGTGACTGACACATTGTAACAGCTTCCAATATGGTTATAATTGTAACTTTAAATTTTAAGGGGGTTGACCGTTAAGCCAGCTGAAGGCCTCGGTCAGACGACCAAAAGCTCCAGTGGCAGGTCATCATATGACTAAGACCCGCGTCAGGAAACACTTGTCCTGTTTACTGGCAAACCTTATCTAACCCTGATAACAGCTCCATTTGTTGCAACGTAACCTTAAACTACCAAAGATGCTGTATCTGTACGCAAAGGCCTCTCTTTATTATTATTAATATTATTATTCGCCGGTATTCTCCCGGCCCGGGCCATTTCCAAGTGGTGGCCCGGCCTTGGCTCCCTAACTAGGGCGTGTCTGAGACCTAAGTCTCCCATGGGAGGAGGCACAAGTACTCCCTCATCTTTGGGACCAACTGTCCCCAGGCCTAGCCACAGTCCCCGCCCACACGGGGCTCGCAGGGAGAAGCTAGGCCTCTGGTCTGTCATCTGCCCCGCCCCAAAGGGGCTCGTGGGGATGGCAGGTGGTAGAAAGCTTTTTTTATTATTTGCCGGTACTCTCCCGGCCCAGGTCTTTTCCAAGCAGTGGTGACCCGGCCTTGGCTCCCTATCTGGGGAGTATCTCGAGACCTAAATCTCCCATGGGAGGAGGTACAAGTACCCCCTCATCTTTGGGACCAACTGTTCCCAGGCCTAGCAGCAAGCTTTTTTGTACATTATTATTATTATTATTATTAAAGATTAGCCGGTATTCTCCCGGCCCGGGCCTTTTCCAAGTGGTGGCCCGGCCTTGGCTCCCTCTTTAGGGAGTGTCTGAGACCTAAGTCTCCCATGGGAGGAGGCTCTAGTACCTCCTCATCTTTGGGACCAACTGTCCCCAGGCCTAGCCACAAGCTAGGCCTCTCGTCTGCCATCCCCGCCCCAAGAGGGCTAATGGGAATGACAGTCTTATGAGCTAAAGGCTCGGGCTCAGGCACCTACCCTACCCTAGAAGGGTTAGGCATGGTGTCGATGTTTTTTTGTACAATAGAGACCCGGTTGTCGTACATGTGTCTAATTTTATCTTGTACATATACTTGTAGAAATAAAATTATTATTATTATTATTATTATTATTATTATTATTATTATTATTATTATTATTATTATTATTATTATTATTATTACTATTATTATTATTATTATTATTATTATTATTATTATTATTATTATTATTATTATTATTACTATTATTATTATAATTATTATTATTATTATTATTATTATTATTATTATTATTATTATTTATTAATAAATTAAGAAATATTCAGGTTTGTGTTAGTCACAACGTTAAAAATAGAAGAAAACGTTACAACTTATTACTAAAGAAAATTAAATTTCGTTAGGGTAGACATTGAAATAACTGGTCAACATTATTCTTAATGTTTAGTAAGTAAATAAGTTTATTCATGTACAGGTATACATAAACACAGATCAATTATCATACATAGCAGCATATGTGTAGGTTACCCCCCAAAAAAAGTCTGGAAAAGTTGCTTATTTCCATTGGGGTCGTTGATACCATCTTTATTTCAAGTCTCTCCTGTCTGATGGAGCCACAGGAAACCAAGCCTTCGTGATAGCCCCCTACCATACTAATGGTTATTATCATAACTATGATTTTTAAAGAGATGGACCGGTAAGCCAGCAGAAGGCCTCGGTCAGATGACCAAAAGCTCCAGCTGTGGGTCATCATATGAATAAGACCCTCGTCAGGAAACACTTGTCCTGTTTCCTGACAAACCTTCGTGATGGTGAGGCAGAGTCTTCCCTTAACGCTTGTAAAATGTCCTAAATATCATGGTAGTTGGAGTTTGTAATATAGTGTATGTATTCATACGCTATATTACACATTGGATTTTTATTTGGATTCACCCCGGAGGGTTAGTAATCCAGGATAACCCAATAAAGTCAGGATCTTATTAGACTATCTTGTTTCCACTGGGGTCTTTTAAGTCTTTCGCCCAAGGATACCGACCACTCGGCCACACCAGTCATCTAACACCCCGGTGTTTCCTTAGTTCCCCGGCATGGTGTTGCCTTTCTTTGGACTTAACAAATCAAAAATGTTATTACGCATTATAACATTTGCAAAGAAATAAAATCTTTATCTTTATCTTATCTATGGTGTAAACGGGGACAGCAAGTGTAAAGAAACGTGCCCTACGTTTCTGTTCCTTTGAGGATCAAAGGTTGCTCCTGAGTTAGCCAGTGTCGAGGGTGACTTCAACGAAGCGGACTTTTTGGGGGGAGTGGCGAGCCTATATACCTGTGTGAAACACATCGACCCCAGCAACCCCAAAATGTTAAGTGCAACTGAAATTTAAAAACTTAGATGAGTCATACGGATGTTAGGAAGTATTTCTTCAGCCTCAGAGTTGTCAGGAAGTGTAACAATCTGGCGAGTGAGGTGGTAAAGGCTGCAAACATACATAGCTTTACGAAGAGGTACGATAAGGCTCTTGATGCTGCGAGAGAGTGAATCTAGTAGCGACCAGCGAAGAGGCGGGGCCAGGAACTGTGAATCGACCCTTGCAACCACGTGTAGGTGAGTACATATAGGTGAGTCTCAGAGATGCAACTCTGACTCCTGCTGCACCAACACCTTTCCTTACAAGCTGCGTGTTTTTCAAAGTTACCTGAGCAAGCACCCAGATATATCAATTAGAAAAAGTTCCGGTCCTGGAACTTTGATCACTTTCAAGATCCCAGGACCGTAACGCTTTCCAGTCTAGTGTTTGCTAGCGTGTCTTGTTCAATCACTTCGTCTGCATCAATTAGCAAGGTTTATATCACTAGCCGCGTGTATGTAAGTCAACAGACGAGTTTATTGGATTTGAGTTTGAAGGTACCACAGGACGTCTGTGACGATTGTAGCTAACTGCTACAACACCTGTGTTGAAGGAAACACCGGGCCCTCGTTAAGGTAAGATTTGTTCGGATTTTTATCCCGGAAAGTTAGCCATCCATGATAACTCAAGAAAGTCTTTGCGTCATTGAGGACTGTCTTATTTCTATTGTGGTCCTTCGATCTTGTTCCCCTGGATGCTACCCACACCAGTCGAGTGACACCCAGGTACCTACTTACTGATAGTTGAACAAAGACAGCTGGTGTAAAGAAATATGCCCAATGATTCTACCCTGTCGGGATTGAACCACTAACACTCAGTGTATGATGTGAAAGCGTTGCCTGCCAGGCCACGGGCCAGGGGTAAAAACGGTACCTCACTTGTCCAAATTTTGACGCTCTTTCTAGTGCCAGTGACAGGTTACCATTTGATATAGACCTGTGTCACGATGCCATTCCTGATGAAGCGAGAACTTTGGGTAGCTTAAAAATTAGGTTGGTCAGGTAGGACCTGCCTAGCATGAGCTAACAGGCCTGGTGCAGTGTTCCTACATTCTTGTGTTTGTTCTTATTGCATTATTGTCAGTAACTAACAATCATGAATTAGTAAGACCGATGAAAATATTTGTCTGTTTTGGTTTAAATCATGAGGATTAAGTCTGGAGGATTAACACTTATGATGTATTCTTACCAAGATTGATGGACTGATTACATCGACTCCAGACTGAGGGACCGATTACCTCAGACTCCTTCTGATCTTCACCATTCTTCTTTATATTGGACTGATGTTTACCCTTCTTGATAAAACTGCTAGGTATCCTGTGGCCGTACCTATGCTGAGTATCAACACTAAATCCCTTCAAGTTTATTTCGTGCTATGGCATTCCCCAATCTGTCCAGAGTGACCAGGGTACTAATTTTATATCAAAATTCTTCAGAGAAGCCTGTCATCCTCATTCCCAAGGCGCCTTGGAAAGGTTCCAGCAAACCTTAAAGACTACGATGGGCACGGGTATTACATGCATTTTCCTACAGACTGGGATGAATCTCTTCCTCTGTTGCTTCTCGCAATGAGAGAAAATGTGCAGGAATCGACTGCACATTTTGAGCTGTTTTTTCGCATAATGTGAGAGGTTCCGATTTCAGCTCCCGAACAGAGTCCAATATTGCTGACACAGGTGTAGTCTACTGGCCTGCACACCTGGCTGTAGAACAATAAACACTTAGGAACAAGCAAAAAGGCAGTAGAAAGAGACCTTCACGTTTGGTTGCTAAGGTTCTCACGGTGTCCTGTGCTTGCATTTACTTTATTGTACATAGCTGTAGATATTGTACATAGGCTGTATATAGAGTACATACCAGATTATTATTTGGTGAAGGAAATACAAGCAATCACTCTGTTTCCTTTTGCTCGTTCCTATGTGGCAATCGTTCTACAGCCAGGTGTGCAGGCCATTAGACTACACCTATGACCCTAATTATCACAATTCTTCTTTGTATTGGACTGATGAAGCCACTGTGTGGCGAAATATTTATCTACATAACCTAGGAAAGTCAGACGATGCTATTTATTTTTGCCGAGGACTTTAGTTCCTCCTTCAGGACATGACCCAAAACAGTGACTGACTCCAGGATATCAAATCCTGCTACGTGAAGACCAACAGCGGGTGCTAGGAGAGTTACCTAGGAGTCTCGCCTTGCTTGGTGACTAAACTCTCGTATCTTCGACTATGAGTCCAACTTTCTACTAACGAGCTCAACTATACCCCACACTCGTTTATAAGATATTAGACTTCGGTAACTTCTTATAGGATATCTTTCATGAGTATTAAGCCAGTCTCACACATAATGAGACAGGGATAGAGAACGTTAGATGACGTTTATGTCCAGGACTGATCGATACGTCGTTATTTCACCAGTGTGGGACATTCGCTGGCTGTTCCATGTAGATGTAGTCTACACGGACTGCACGAAGGCAAGTGACATACAATTATGGCGAGTATTGTAACCTTTATTCTTCCCCGAAATGTATGTGATGAAATATACACTCTTGAGTGTCAGTAACCGAGTCAACTGTCAAAAGTTATTTAGTGGAATACCAATAATTTACGTCGGAGAAAGTGTGAAGGCAAAACAAAGTAGGTTGAGCGAGGATCACTTCTGTCTGTCCCGCTCAAGTCTCCAGCGGCTCCTGGCCTCACACTCTGCCAGACGCATCTTACATGACACTCTGATCTTCCTTGTGGACTACATTCATGTTTTCCTTTAACCTGGGTGATTACGAGACGTTTTAGGTAAATCCAAAAGCGTTAACTTATGTACAGGAGTTAATTCATCATTCCATATGCAGATCCTACCTTAACCTCAGTCCTTCCAGGAATTTTTGTTAAAGGAGTCATGAACCAAAGTGAGCTCCAATTTTTCATAAATCGTGAGAGTTTTATATATATATATATATATATATATATATATATATATATATATATATATATATATATATATATATATATATATATATATATATATATATATATGATGAGAAATTTATTTATGTCTAAAATTAAATATATAAACAATTACCATGGCTTGGTAGGCAGCGAAGTAGGATGCAGGTACGAGAGTTTGGCCAGAGCGGTCACGAGTCTCCTTGTCGAGTTGAGAGAAAGAAGCAGTCAGTGCACTTAAATATTTCCTGTGGGGAACATACGTTGTGCTACATAGCAACCATAACCCTGGATAACTATACACGTTCATACATAGACTAGTGCCTTCTCGTCAGTGTCCTTGGGCATGCAGTAGAGTCAGAAATATACCAGCTGTAATAATGAGACACGAGTAGATGGGAGATTTTTCTCCACAGTCTTCGTTACCTCTGAAGAAGTTATTCAACGCCGAAATAGAGGTGAGTGATCGTGGGTTTTCTTGGAGACGGTCGACTCAGACTGGAGTGTTTATGCGAGGTATTTGTGGTGTTAAACTGTGTTTATGTGAGGTATTTGTGGTGTTAAACTGTGTTGTTTTTTGAGGTATTTGTGGTGTTAAAGTGTGTTTTTTGAGGTATTTGTGGTGTTAAAGTGTGTTTTTTGAGGTATTTGTGGTGTTAAACTGGTGTTTTTCTGAAGTATCTGTGGTCTTAAACTGGTGTTTTTGTATGATATTTGTTGTCTTAGACGTGTGTGTGTGTGTAATTCTACATATACACTTGAACTGGTGGACTGGAATGTTCTTAGTATCTAGCAGAGGCTAGAACCTGCACTGGAACGTTTGTGACATCCATGACATCCTTGCTAGAACCTGGACTGGAACGTTCCTAACATCCAAGACATCCTTGCTAGAACCTGGACTGGAACGTTTCTGACATCCAAGACATCCGTGTTGGAACAAGAAATGGAACATTTCTGACATCCAAGATATCCTTTCTAGAACCTGGACTGGAGCGTTCCTAACATCCAAGACATCCTTGCTAGAACCTGGACTGAAACGTTTCTGACATCCAAGACATCCATGCTGGAACAAGGACTGGAACATTCGTATCATCCAGGTCATTAAACTAGAGTAAACATTTTTGATGGAACAATGATTGGAATACACCATACCCCCGGCCGGGATTGAACCCGCGGTCATAGAGTCTCAAAACTCCAGCCCGTCTCGGTATAAAATCTCAGTCTCAATGGAACGTTTTGTCAGCTAGTGGCTTCTTCAGTCCAGTAGAGTGAAGAACGGTGCAGTGGACTGAAGGAGCCACTGGCTGGCGAAATGTGTCCTCAGTAAAGATTCCAAAATGTTGTATAAGTGTTTTATTCTTCAACTTGTCGGTTTTCTAAACATAAACATCAATATTCGTATATATGTCTCAGAATAAACATCAATATACATCTCAGTATACACATCAGTAGACATCAGTAGAGACTTCATGTCTCAGTATAACCATCAATACACGTACATGTCTCAGAATAAACATAATTACATACATCAGTAGAGACTTCATGTCTCAGTATAACCATCAATACACGTACATGTCTCAGAATAAACATAATTACATACATCAGTAGAGACTTCATGTCTCAGTATAACCATCAATACACGTACATGTCTCAGAATAAACATAATTACATACATCAGTAGAGACTTCATGTCTCAGTATTCAGAATGAACGTCAACTACTCGTTGGTCAGACATGAATGTAAAATGTCTCCTGACTCAGAATTCCTGAATAAGACTCAAGACAGTTCAGTCCTGTCTTCTTGCATTTACTTCGTCTGTGTAATTAGCTTAAACGGGTTGTTTTCTGCTGGATAAAAATGTTTCTGTAATTATTTTGTTGCCACAGTTGGGATGGAGGGAAGGAAGGTTTGAAGGGAGAGGGGTTAGAGGAGGTTTTGAGTGCTAGGGGCTTGGACATCCGACAGGCTTGTGTGAAAGTGTTAGATAGGAGTGGAGATACGTGGTTTTTGTGACTTGACGTGCTGGTGGAGTGTGAAGGGATTCAGGGACACCGGTTAGCTGGACTTGAGTCCTGGAGGTGGAAAATACAGTGCTTGCACTCTGAAGGAGGGATGGAGATGCTACAGTTAAGTGGATCATCGGAACTATGATGTCAGCACGTTTCTGGGAAGACAGTGATTGAATACGTGGCGATAAAAGTGTATCCTCTTTTCGGGTTACCCTGCCTCGGTGGGAGACGGCCTATCTGTTAAGAAAAACTAGTATAAAGAACACTAATATTCCAGGTTGAGATGAATGGGCAAGTCTCCTTACATCCGCTGCCCCTGTTCACTTGAAATTAAATAGGTACCTGGGTGTTAGTTTCCTTATACCTGTTGCCCTTACTCACGAAAATTAAAATAAGTGCCCAGGTAAAAGTCTCCTTAAACCTACTGTCTACTTCACCTAAAAGTCAATAGGTACCTGGGTGGTGTAATCAATCTTAGAGGAATGTAAATAAAAATACCAAGGCAGAAACAAATCATGTTAGAGATAAAGTCCATCTTAAACTATTGCCAGGCCAGTAGAAGACGTATAGAGACATATATTTCTCAAAGTTACATGCAGATACAAGACCAAGAATAATAACTGCAGATATTTCGACATGGTGACACTGCATATTTCTTAAAAATAAAAACGCTACATGTTTAGGTCACGGTATCTTGCACACACTACTCAGAGAGACGTATCATTCTGTCTCTCTCTCTCTCGGAAAGTGAGACACTCAGCAGAATATTCAACCAAACCCATAATCGAAAAGATTGCGTGTTGGTGGTCACTTTATGGAGTGTAACAGACACGGATGCGTGACTACAGCATTACTTGACAGTGATCGACTCAGCAGCATTCATCCAGAGAGTGTGTTTGTCTGGACATATTTCTCTCGACATTTTTTTCTGGTATATAGTGTTCTTATTTGCATAAGCAAGTAGCTACCTCGGTACCCATTTATCGTCACCGGCTCGCAGGCTGATGAAGACAGTCGGCAGCATTGACATATAAACCGGTTTTCCTAAAACAGAGGATAACCGAATAGTTACTTGAGAATATCTAGAAACTCTTAAGATAACGTGCAATAACTCAAGAAATTCCAGAGACTTGCAAGATAAAGTTAGATAATTGAGAAGATCCAGAAACTCATCGCATAACGTAAGATAACACGGGAGCAAGATCAAGAAACTCTAACATACAATAACTCAAGAAGGTTCAGATACTTATCAGTAAACATAAGATAACTGAAGAAGGTTCATAGACTTGCCACAAAGAAAGTCCCTGAGACTCGAGACCCAGGCTACGAGGACACACTTCAAGACCTCCACCTGAAAGCGTTGTAAACAGAAGAGTTAAGAGGAAAACATGACTCACGAAATCGTAATGACACGATTGCAAACAAACCATACCACGGGCGGGATTTGAACCCGCGGTCAGAGAGTCTCAAAACTCCAGACCGTCGCGTTAGCCACTGGTATGGTTAGTTAAGAGGAAAGATGACCACATGAAGAGCAGACTGGTAAGTGCATTAAGATAGCTTGTCTTTCGTACCCCCGCACCACATATTACACTGAATAGCCCACACGGGTTTAAGTCTTCATATAAAATTTGTATAATAATACATAATCACAATGTACACGGTAATTCCGAGGTGCCTGCGAGGCAAATGCAGAGGAGTTCCAGACATTAGATGGTACAGAGGGAAAGTGAATATCTGAATAAGTTTAACTGTATTTTGCAACATTCAGCACCAGACGTGGTGGAGACTCGACCCTCCGTTCAATAATCCAGAGATAGACGCCCTACACTATTGTACTTACAGATATTTTTCCAGGGTGGTTAGTAAGTGGAATGTATCAGAGGAGGAGGTAGCCCAGGAGCAATGACTAACCACAACGAAGCTTAAAAATGTAAATACACAAAGAGTCTGTGGTTCGCTCTGTGGTTCGAACGCCATTAATTAAACTGGGTAAGTACATGCAAGTGCCCGGGGATGAGGAGGAAGAAAGGTGGAAAGGGGAAGGTGATGATATGCAGGATGTACACTGTGATGGGATGTGTGAACGAGAAGAGCATAAGTAGGGGAGAGTGTGAGAAGCTGTACAGGAAGAACACATCAAGCCTTGTCAATACTGCTGGTTCTTACACACGATATGTACACCAGCAGAAATACCTTTATCAGCGTATATACCCTGAGAATTAACTCTGTTTTAGGTATTAAAGTATTTTTGATTGGTGATGAACAGGTGACATAGTCTTAGCATCCCTCGTGTAGTCGATCGGATTTGAACCCCCATTAACTAAAAAGTCTGAAAGCACCAGACGAGTCTGACCTAAGGCCGGGCTCTGGGAGTAGAAAAACTCTCAAAACTCATCAAAGGTATATCAAAGGTGCTGGCTGTTCTAAAGCACGGAGCCTGGACTGCTTCAGTGAAGGCCACATCAAACATGTGATAAAGTATTCATCAGTCAACTCACTTTTGGGCTCCTGAGTCACTATCACAGGTCAGAGGGAGTTAGCAACTATATAAATATATAAAAGAATAACTAATAATGCTAATCGGACAAGCTAAATTGGAAATATTATACTACAAGAATTATTTATACCAACTTAGATTTCTGTTTTAGACATTGAACTTAATTATAAAAAAATTTGCTTGATTTATGTTCAGGAAGATGACCTCTCCAGCAAAACTCTTCCAGTGAGTTGTCAACGTGAGTCTCCGAGGCTGCGGTTTCCTAGTCTTGCATATAATTAACCTACACACAGCACATTTAGGCCAGTTCCGCCGTCACGGATAATTAATCACCAGCCACGCTGTTAGTTTGGGTCTCGTGTAAGTGGGAGAGGATGGCCGAGTACAGCTTGGTCTGTGAAAGAAGAATGGACAGTAGGGTTAAAGAGAACGACTGAGCGAGAGTGGGAAAGGAGGATAAACAAGGTTAGCAACAAAATGGACGAGAAGAATAGCTGCAGAGAGCAAGAATTGTGAGCTATTAGCAAAAGCTGCAGAGGATAGGAGCATGACGGAAGAAGAATTGAAGAGTGACTTCGATATTGCAAGGGTGACGATCTTTATCTGACGATGCTTCGCCACCCAGTGGCTTTTCAGTTCAATAAAGAGACAATATGCAAAGATAGTAGAAGATGAGGTAATCCGTCTCACAACCATGCAGAAGACAGTAGTAGATAAGGTAATCAGTCTCTCGGTCTGAAAGTCAGTATTCACTACCTTTGGTAATGAGCATCTTAACCCAGATGAATCTGTTGTGATGCTGTGGGGACGACACAAGTCATTACTTTGTGAAAAGATATAAAGACACTTGCGTCACCAATTTTTGGCGCTTCTAAGACCCAGAGGCACATAACTTTCCACTCTGTGTAGAGCTTTATAAAGTTATAGCCTTATAAAGCTCTACTCAGAGTGATAATGTTTTTTGTCTTAATATTTGTCAGTAGAATATTTCATCCAGTTGTATATTAATGGTATACAATACCGACAAGATGAAGAATGAGACACATGTACAACATCAAGGTATCCTTATTTTGTAGACGCTTCGTCATCCAGAGGATGGCGAAACGTCTAAAAGTAAAGATACCCTGATGTCACTCAAGTGTCGATTTCTTCATTTCATCCAGTGAGCGAGAGAGAGCAGTAGGCTAAGCTCTGTGTTGTAGTGAGTAGTTTGGAAGGCTTACGTCACTACTTGCTGAATGAAGAGTACAAGGCTGAGATCCATGTAGATAAACACGCATAGAAAAAAACACGGGACGGGTAGGGTTCGAACCCTTTCCGTGGTTTGTTTGCAGTCGTATTATTAAGATTTCGCGAAACAAGCTCAGTTCAAGACATCGAGGAAAAGTTTCACCACGGGAGGTTTCTTCAGTCCAGGTCACGTTTCGCCACGAAGAACTGAGGGACCGAAGATTCCACTGGTGGCGAAACCCTTCCTCTGTAAACGTGATGAACTGGGCACATTTGTCTTTATGTAAATGCTGTAGAGAAATCACCATACCCGTTCTTCAGCCATTGAGTTCGATGTTGTAGGAACGATAAGCTTTGCAGGTCTTTGAGTGAAGAACAGAACGCTGAGTTCGATATTGTGGTGGTGTAGGAACGATTCGTTTAACAGGTCTTTGAGTGAAGAGCAGGAGGCTGAGTTCGATGTTGTGGTGGTGTTGTAGGTGTGCCACACTTCACAACTTTGTGAATGAGAGTCGTAGCTGAGTGTTTCAGGTGCTACTTAGTGTTTTGTAGGAGTGTGCTGTACGGTTGCCATACGTCGCTTTGTGTGAAGAGACGTGAGTGGTTTTGTCTGGCGAAGTTAGCTTTGCTTCATCGCGTTGTATTTCGTGTGTGTGTAGTCACCTATTTGTACTCACCTGTTTGTGGTTGGCGGGGTCGATTCATAGCTCCTGGCCCCGCCTCTTAACTGTTTGCTACTAGGTCCTCTCTGTCCCTGCTCCATGAGCTGTATCAAAATTCTTCTTAAAACTATGTATGGTTCCTGCCTCCACTACGTCGCTTTCTAGGTTATTCCACTTCCTGACAACTCTATGACTGAAGAAATACTTCCTAAGATCCCTTTGACTCATATGTGTCTTCAACTTCCAATTGTGGCCCCTTGTTTCTGTGTGTGTGTGTGTGTGTGTGTGTGTGTGTGTGTGTGTGTGTGTGTGTGTGTGTGTGTGTGTGTGTGTATGTGTGTGTGTGTGTGTGTGTGTGTGTGTGTGTACTCACCTAATTGTAGTTGCAGGAGTCGAGACTCAGCTCCTGGCCCCGTGTGTGTGTGTGAGTGCGTGTGTGTGAATACATGACTCACGTACATGGTGGAGGCTATTTTCCAATGAACAATTAGACTGCCAGCCAGCCAGCCAGCCAGCCAGCCAGCCAGCCAGCCAGCCAGCCAGCCAACGAGCAAGCCGGTTAGCCAGTCAGCCAGCCAGACAACCAGTCAGCCAGCCAGCCAGCCAATCATCCAGCCAGCCAGCCAGCCAGCCAACCAACCAGCCAGCCAGAAAACGAGCAAGCCGGCTAGCCAGCCAGCCAGCCAGCCAACCAACCAGCCAGTCAGCCAGCCAATCATCCAGCCAGCCAGCCAGCCGGCCACCCAGCCAACCAGTCAGCCAGCCAGACAGTCAACTGAAACAAGAGTGAGTGTGGCAGTCGTGTTACAGGTGTCATGGTAACGGCGTTACTACATGACCTCACCTCAGTCTCATAATTGTACGTCTACAAAGGTAATACTGCCTCTGTAGAGGTTATATTACCTCTGTAGAGGTTATATTACCTCTGTAGAGGTTAAAAAAATATTCCTCTTCCAACTGGCCGTATATATTTTATTACCTCTTTTCTTATTAACTGTGAAATTAAACCACATTTTTTGCACGGCGAGAAGTTAGACCGTCTTTATTACCATCTTTATTACCGGCTTTATAACCGGCTTTATTACCGGCTATATTACCGGCTCTATAACTGACTTTATTACCGGCTTTATTGCCGTTATTATTACCCTCTCTATTACTGGCTTTATCGCCGTCTTTATTACCGGCTTTATTACCGTATTTATTACCGGCTCTATTACCGGCTTTATTACCGACTTTATTGCCGTCTTTGTTACCAGGTTATTAATAGATTCTATGGTGACACAGCGTCCTGATTAACCTATTGTAATCAGTAATTAGCACTTTCATAGCTATTATTGTAAAGGCTTTTATTATCCGGATTTCAATAAAAATTACGTATTAAAAATATAAAAAGATTTTTATTTCTGCGTTCATTTTTTATTGTTCAATAAACTGGCAGCCACCACAGTTAATAAAAATAATAAAAGCAATAATAATATTAGCAATAATAATAATAACAACAACAACAACAACAACAACAACAACAACAACAACAACAACAACAACAACAACAACAACAACAACAACAACAACAATAATGATAATAATAATAATAATAATAATAATAATAATAATAATAATAATAATAATAATAATAATAACAATAATAATAATTAAAAATAGCGATAATAATAATTAAAAATAGCAATAATAATAATAATAATAATAGCAATAATAATAGCAGTAATAATAATAATAATAATATTAATACAAAGTGAAAAAATACAAATTAAATCAGTTAAATCTGACTGACTATAAGAGCTTCACGCCTATCACCTCTTTCTGGTAATTAATTATCACCTTGACACCATTCTCAGGTGAGGGAGCAAGTGGTCCTCAAGGTAGTTCCGAAATTATAACGACCTCATTTCAGGTCATTGTAACTGCCTTCTCGGTGTAAAATATATAATTCAAAGAATACTATTATTATTATTATTATTATTATTATTATTATTATTATTATTATTATTATTATTATTATTATTGCTGTTGTTGATGTTGCTGCTATTATAATTATCACTGTTATTATTATTATTATTATTATTATTATTATTATTATTATTATTATTATTATTATTATTATTATTATTATTATTATTATTATTATTATTATTATTAAGACACGCTCGCCCTCCGTTCCAGTCATGAAAATAATTATGATTACTATTAAAAATGTGATTA
Organism: Cherax quadricarinatus; assembly: GCF_038502225.1. NCBI lineage: Eukaryota > Metazoa > Arthropoda > Malacostraca > Decapoda > Parastacidae > Cherax > Cherax quadricarinatus. The sequence continues at coordinate 22,453,946 of NC_091344.1, forward strand.
TAATATAATTATGTATAGTCATCTATGCTAATTTAAAATTACAGATTATTATTTATTGCATATGTTGTTTGTACATAACTAATAATACATACAATAGACATGTGGGGATGGTTTTTCCTTATCGGAGAGATAGCTAAGGGGCGAACGATGGTGAATGTGATTTTTTCTCCCATTATCTTATAAGCCCATTCGTGGTTCAAGGAGCAAATGCGGGCGGAAACTGATCACAAGACCCATGTGGGCCCAAAAGGTAGAGCTCAACACCACGAACGCATTGTGTATTCACGCGTCGTGTGCACATGCACATACACTTGTGTGCACAGAACCTACATGATAGTGTACTCTGCTTAATAAATACCAACATCTCGTGTGTTTAAACAGGGAGTCACAGAAATGTGTTGTGTACATGGAAGTACGTGAGTACATAGGTACAAGGGAGCACATGAGTACACCTGGAGTAAATCGTCAAGATATGCAGGTTCGAATTCTGGTGTGGATTAAGAGATAATATATATATATATATATATATATATATATATATATATATATATATATATATATATATATATATATATATATATATATATATATATATGTGTGTGTGTGGGTGGGGGTGTGGGTGTGGGTGTGTGTGTGTGTGTGTGTGTGTGTGTGTGTGTTATTATAACTGTAAGCAAAATAAAGATATAGGCCCAGTTTTACTACTATCTACTTAGACATTATTGTGAAACAATCAGACCAGCCTGGCGTGATTGGACTGTGTTCGTCACTCTCTCTAGCCTTCATGTGCTGCCCATTAGCCATGAGGTTCAATATTTTTAATCATAATCTAGCACATACACACACACACACACATATAGCGTTTTGCTATATCATTGTTGGGATAGATGGATAGATAACTGGTTGCTCGTTAATCCCTGTCCTTCTGAGTGGCCTTGGGATAGATGTAGGGACGACTGACTGCCTAGCAGTAACTGTTTCCGATTCTCTGGATGAGACTGACTGTTGTCTGTTAGTCTTGTTGTGGCTACCTGTTACTACTGTTGTGGCTATCCGTTCCTCCTGTTGTGGCTATTCGTTCCTCCTGTTGTGGCTACCAGTTCCTCCTGCTCCTCCTCCACCAAGGACCGAAGCAGCTGCCAGCAAGGCAGTGGGAGAAAGAAGAGGGGTGAGAGTACAGCTGTTGTCCGTGACGGTACATGAGTACTACAATCACGTACCGTACCACAGCTGTACTTGCAGCACCTGCTGCTGCTGGTGCTGCTGCTGTTGCCGCTGCTGTTGCTGTTGCTGTTGCGTGTGCTACTGTCAGGAAGGGAAAAAAAAAGCATATACACTTCCCCCCATCCAGTTGGTCTACATCCAAGAACCACTTACGGTGTAATTCCACAAAGTAATTTTTAAAGTAATTTTAAAACAGAAGGGAAGGCAGAACTGCTCTCTTTCCACCTGGAATTTAGGTTACGTTCTACAGCTGCTTTATAAAGCGCCTCTTTATTTTTTTGACTCTATAAAGAGAAGAGTTGATGCTCTTTAATCCTGAGAGACAAGAGCAAATATATTTGTGAGATCTTATCTTCTTGCATTTAAAACTTCCATTAAAAATAATAAATTAAAATAATAGCAATGTTAATAACAAGTAATAATAATAATAATAATAATAATAATAATAAGAAGAAGAAGAAGAAGAAGAAGAAGAAGAAGAAGAAGAAGAAGAAGAAGAAGAAGAAGAAAGAAAGAAAGAAAGAAAGAAAGAAAGAAAGGGAGATGGGGAGGAAAATATTTTTGCAAGTAATAGTAATGATTAATAATAATAATAATAATAATAATAATAATAATAATAATAATAATAATAATAAAGAAGCGTCCTAAAGTGTGGTAGTTAATGGTGATAATAACGTAATTCAGTACAAATAAAGTAATGAAAATTGTCTTTTTCTTACCTTTATAAAGTCAAGGTCTACACTGTGTGTGTGTGTGTGTGTGTGTGTGTGTGTGTGTACTCACCTATTTGTACTCACCTATTTGTGGTTGCAGGGGTCGAGTCCTAGCTCCTGGCCCCGCCTCTTCACCGGTTGCTACTAGACCCTCTCTCTCCCCGCTCCATGAGCTTTATCAAACCTCGTCTTAAAACTGTGTATGGTTCCTGCCTCCACTACGTCATTTTCTAGGCTATTCCACTGCCTTACAACTCTATGACTGAAGAAATACTTCCTACTATCTCTCTGACTCATTTGTGTCTTCAACTTCCAATTGTGGCCTCTTGTTTCTGTGTCCCCTCCCTGGAACATCCTGTCCTTGTCCACCTTGTCTATTCCAGGCAGTATTTTATATGTCGTTATCATGTCTCCCCTGACCCTCCTGTCCTCCAGTGTCGTCAGGCCGATTTCCCTTAATCTTTCTTCATAGGACATTCCCCTTAGCTCTGGAACTAACCTTGTTGCAAACCTTTGTACTTTCTCTAGTTTCTTGACGTGCTTTATCAAGTGCGGGTTCCAAACAGGTGCTGCATACTCCAGTATGGGCCTGACATACACGGTGTACAGTGTCTTGAATGATTCCTTACTAAGGTGTCGGAATGCTGTTCTCAGGTTTGCCAGGCGCCCATATGCTGCAGCAGTTATCTGATTGATGTGTGCTTCCGGAGACATGCTCGGTGTTATACTCACCCCAAGATCTTTCTCCTTGAGTGAGGTTTGCAGTCTTTGGCCACCTAGCCTATACTCTGTCTGTGGTCTTCTGTGCCCTTCCCCTATCTTCATGACTTTGCATTTGGCAGGATTAAATTCGAGAAGCCATTTGCTGGACCAGGTGTCCAGTCTGTCCAGGTCTCTTTGAAGTCCTGCCTGGTCCTCATCAGATTTAATTCTCCTCATTAACTTCACATCATCTGCAAACAGGGACACTTCTGAGTCTAACCCTTCCGTCATGTCGTTCACATATACCAAAAATAGCACTGGTCCTAGGACCGACCCCTGTGGGACCCCGCTCGTCACAGGTGCCCACTGTGATACATCATTACGTACCATGACTTGTTGTTGCCTCCCTGTCAGGTATTCTCTGATCCATTGCAGTGCCCTTCCTGTTATGTGTGTGTATGTGTGTGTGTGTGTGTGTGTGTGTGTGTGTGTGTGTGTGTGTGTGTGTGTGTGTGTGTGTGTGTGAATGATTTACCACTCTACTTAGTAGATGAATGGTTCAGAGAACCGACATGTTGATAAATTAGACACATGTGCAACTCTTGGGTATCTTTATTGAGGAAACGTTTCGCCACACAGTGGCTTCATCAGTCCATACAAAGGAGAATCTTGAAGAACAGGAGGAGAATGAGGTAATCAGTCACCTATGACTGCTGCACCTCTCCTACCAACGGTTTATAAGCTCCTTCTCCGCACGTATGCCGTATTCTATTCAAGGTTGATGGACTGACCACATCGACTCAAGGTTGAGGGACTGATTACCTCATTCTCCTCCTGTTCTTCAAGATTCTCCTTTGTATGGACTGATGAAGCCACTGTGTGGCGAAACGTTTCCTCAATAAAGATACCCAAGAGTTGCACATGTGTCTAATTTATCACCACTCTACTTCATTAATAATTATCCGAAATTTTTTTCTTTCTCTCTCTCTCCTTCTTCCCTCATTTTCTTTTTTCTGTCTGTCTGTCTGTCTGTCTGTCTGTCTGTCTCTCTCTCTCTCTCGCCTTCCGTTCCATACATACCGAGCCATAAAATCAGAAACATATCCACAGCCTGGAAAGTGCAGTTAGTACCAGGCGGCAGCCGGTGTACTCCTGCTTAAGATGTGGGACAGCACATTCTAAATCTCTCTCTCTCTCTCTCTCTCTCTCTCTCTCTCTCTCTCTCTCTCTCTCTCTCTCTCTCTCTCTCTCTCTCTCTCTCTCTCTCTCTCTCTCTCTCTCGTGGTCAGAGAAGTGTCTCAATATTGACAAGTGCAACGTCATGCTTGTTTGATATATTAATATCATAACTAAGAACAAAATACCTGTAAACAAACTAGGTGAGTAAGCAACAAGGGAGGAGCCTCGGAGTAAGTATATTTACTACCATCTTAGATATACTGAACAAACACTGCAGGATGTATTGCGTAACAAGTGATTTAGAATACAACACCGCTACCTTCTGTCAAGGCTAAGGGACTGACCACCTTCTGTCAAGGCTAAGGGACTGGCCACCTTATGTCAAGGCTAAGGGACTGACCACCTTCTGTCAAGGCTAAGGGACTGACCACCTTCTATCAAGGCTGAGGGACTGACCACCTTCTGTCAAGGCTAAGGGACTGACCATCCTCTGTCAACGCTAAAGGACTGATTACCTTCTGTCAAGGCTAAGAGACAGACTACCCTCTGACTACCTTGGTACTGACCACCTGTCAATACCAAGTGAGTGAACGCCTCAAAATTCTTTCTGCACTGAGTCATCTGTCCCTTGTAAATAAGCAGCTTCCTGGTTACGCTGAAAATGACTACAGGTTGGGCGAAACGTCCCATCAAGAAATACATCCAGGTGTTGTACATGTGTCTTGTTTATCACCTAAAGAACTAATTTACAAGGACGACAAACTACTAGTAATGGCAGTGGTAGTAGTAGTAGTAGTAGTAGTAGTAGTGGTAGTGGAAGTAGCAATGGTTGTAGTTGTAGCTGTAGTCAGTAAATACATCAACTCTGTTCTTACTTGTCTCTGCAGCATTCGTGTACTTTTTTCTATATGCCACTGAAATATCTCATCCACTTTTTCCAGGCTTGTAGTGTGACTGGAGGGTGGGCAGAGAACCTTTTGATATACTATCGCTAACATTAGCTCTTTAAGACAGTCGAGGCAGCTAGTTTATGGTAGTCCTTCACAACGGATAGCCTTGCTATCGACAGTGGAGTCTACAGGTGTCTAACTTTCTTCAGTGGTCGCATTCTTCCCACTGTACTCAGTTCAAGGGCAGTGGGATGGTGTCTTGCTGTCGTTAAGAGCTCTGGATCAGACATGATCAACCACTCATTCCCCCAGGCGCTCTACAACCCCTATGGCTTTAACTCTTCCCAGGGGGGAAAATAATGAGAATCATCCTTGCTGGCTCCGTCTCTCTCTCCCTTACTCCCTCGCCCAGCTACCCTGCCAACCAGCTGCCCAGGGGCAAGTAGGTGGCTGGGGATGTAGGTCAGTGTGCTACCCAGATATGCTGGGCACGTACTCCTGGTGGGGATGCCCAACCCTCTCTTCAACCATGTGTTTTTTATTAATAAATAAAACTGGGTATACCCGCAGTGTATTGCTACCCTGGTCCGTACGTTAGTTACAGGGGGAGAGATAGGGATATGAGGAAGGGGAGGGGGTAGTAAGAGAGATAGAGGAAGAGACGCATAGACAGAAACACAGAGACAGTAATAAACAGACAAACATTAATCAGAGCTGCCAGAATATTAAGAGGCCAGACACCAGATACAGACACCAGACACAGGCACCAGACACCAGACACAGACATCAGACACCAGACACAGACACCAGACACAGGCACCAGACACCAGACACAGGCACCAGACACCAGACACAGGCACCAGACACCAGACACAGACATCAGACACCAGACACAGACACCAGACACCAGACACAGACACCAGACACCAGACACAGACACCAGACACCAGATACCAGACACAGACACAGACATCAGACACCAGACACAGACACCAGACACCAGACACCAGACACAGACACCAGACACAGACACTAGACACCAGACACAGACACCAAACACAAGACACAGACACCAGACACCAGACACAGACACCAGACACCAGACACTAGACACAGACACCAGACACAGACACCAGACACCAGACACAGACATTAGACACAGACACCAGACACCAAACACAGACACCAGACACCAGACACAGACACCAGACACAGACACTAGACACCAGACACAGACACCAAACACAAGACACAGACACCAGACACCAGACACAGATACCAGACACCAGACACCAGACACAGACACCAGACACAGACACCAGACACCAGACACAGACATTAGACACAGACACCAGACACCAGGCACAGACACCAGACACCAGACACAGACACCAGACACCAGACACAGACACCAGACACAGACACCAGACACCAGATACAGACACCAGACAACAGGCACAGACACCAGACACCAGACATAGACACCAGACACCAGACACAGACACCAGACACAGACACCAGACACAGACACCAGACACCATACACAGACACCAGACACCAGACACAGACACCAGACACCAGACATAGACACCAGACACCAGACACAGACACCAGACACAGACACCAGACACAAACACCAAACACCATACACAGACACCAGACACCAGACACCAGACACAGACACCAGACACCAGACACAGACACCAGACACCAGACACAGACACCAGACACAGACACCAGACACAAACACCAGACACCAGACACAGACACCAGACACCAGACACAGACACCAGACACAGACACCAGACACCAGACACCAGACACCAGACACCAGACACCAGACACAGACACCAGACACAGACACCAGACACAAACACCAAACACCATACACAGACACCAGACACCAGACACAGACACCAGACACCAGACACCAGACACCAGACACCAGACACCAGACACAGACACCAGACACAGACACCAGACACAAACACCAGACACCAGACTCAGACACCAGACACCAGACACAGACACCAGACACCAGACACCAGACACCAGACACAGACACCAGACACCAGACACCAGACACCAGACACCAGACACAGACACCAGACACAGACACCAGACACCAGACACCAGACACAGACACCAGACACCAGACACCAGACACCAGACACAGACACCAGACACCAGGCACAGACACCAGACACAGACATCAGACACAGACACCAGACACCAGACACAGACACCAGACACCAGACACAGACACCAGACACCAGACACAGACACCAGACACCAGACACAGACACCAGACACCAGACACAGACACCAGATACCAGACACAGACACCAGACACCAGACACCAGACACCAGACACAGACACCAGACACAGACACCAGACACCAGACACAGACACCAGACACAGACACAAGACACAGACACCAGACACCAGAGAGACACCAGACACCAGACACAGACACCAGACACCAAACACAGACACCAGACACCAGACACAGACACCAGACACAGACACCAGACACCAGACACAGACACCAGACACAGACGCCAGACACCAGACACCAGACACAGACACCAGACACAGACACCAGACACCAGACACAGACACTAGACACAGACACCAGACATCAGGCACAGACACCAGACACCAGACACAGACACCAGACACAGACACCAGACACAGACACCAGACACCAGATACAGACACCAGGCACAGAAACCAGACACCAGACACCAGACACCAGTCACAGACACCAGACACCAGACACCAGACACCAGACACAGACACCAAACACCAGACACCAGACACCAGACACAGACACCAGACACCAGGCACAGACACCAGACACAGACACCAGACACAGACACCAGACACCAGACACAGACACCAGACACCAGACACCGGACACAGACACCAGACACCAGACACCAGACACAGACACCAGACACCAGACACAGACACCAGACACAGACACCAGACACCAGACACCAGACACAGACACCAGACACCAGACACAGACACCAGGCACAGACACCAGACACAGACACCAGACACCAGACACAGACACCAGACACAGACACCAGACACCAGACACAGACACCAGACACAGACACCAGACACCAGACACAGACACCAGACACCAGACACAAACACCAGACACAGACACAGACACCAGACACAGACACCAGACACCAAACACAGACACCAGACACCAGACACAGACACCAGAAACCAGACACAGACACCAGACACCAGACATAGACACCAGACACAGACACCAGACACAGACACCAGACACCAGACACAGACACCAGACACAGACACCAGACACCAGACACAGACACCAGACACAGACACCAGACACAGACACCAGACACCAGACACAGACACCAGACACCAGACACAGACACCAGACACAGACACCAGACACAGACACCAGACACCAGACACAGACACCAGACACAGACACCAGACACCAGACACAGACACCAGACACAGACACCAGACACAGACACCAGACACAGACACCAGACACAGACACCAGACACAGACACCAGACACAGACACCAGACACCAGACACAGACACAGACACCAGACACAGACACCAGACACAGACACCAGACACAGACACCAGACACCAGACACAGACACCAGACACAGACACCAGACACCAGACACAGACACCAGACACCAGACACCAGACACAGACACTCACTAATGATACTATTTGTCGAGCCATTAGTAGGTAACAAAACCCTGTCACTAGAAACTAGCAAATGTCACTGTTACATTCTGTTACATTACCAGTGTTATATTAGTAATGTTATATTACATTTAAAATAAATAATATAAAATATAATTAAAATAAATTATATTGCTTTAAGGCTTTAGGCTCATTAAAGTCAAAAGCTTTATTTAAAGAAATTATCTAAAAAAAACCAGCTCTGAAAAAAGGCTCGTCTCTCTTAAGCCATTTATTTTGTGTAAATTTATAAATGAAGAGATCCTCTTAACACATGGTATCCATTTTTATGAGGCTTTACAATGGTATATACCAAAGAAATGGCTTTATTAGAGAGATGACTGAGTATACAATAAATGACAAGCCATTTAAAGTTTACCTGATGAGAGTTGTTAGTTGAAGATGTAATCGTATGTGTGATGGTCACAGTTGATGGTATGATGGTCACAGTTGATGGTATGATGGTCACAGTTGATGGTATGATGGTCACAGTTGATGCTATGATGGTCACAGTTGATGGTATGATGGTCACAGTTGATGGTATGATGGTCACAGTTGATGGTATGATGGTCACAGTTGATGGTATGATGGTCATAGTTGATGGTATGATGGTCACAGTTGATGGTATGATGGTCACAGTTGATGGTATGATGGTCACAGTTGATGGTATGATGGTCACAGTTGATGGTATGATGGTCACAGTTGATGGTATGATGGTCACAGTTGATGGTATGATGGTCACAGCTGATGGTATGATGGTCATAGTTGATGGTATGATGGTCACAGTTGATGGTATGATGGTCACAGTTGATGGTATGATGGTCACAGTTGATGGTATGATGGTCACAGTTGATGGTATGATGGTCACAGTTGATGGTATGATGGTCACAGTTGATGGTATGATGGTCACAGTTGATGGTATGATGGTCATAGTTGATGGTATGATGGTCACAGTTGATGGTATGATGGTCACAGTTGATGGTATGATGGTCTTCTGCTTCTGTCAACTTTTCTGTACTCGACTGAAGAAGCCTACTGTGTAGGCGAAACGTTTCAAAATAAAGATACCTAACTGTTGCATATGTGTCTTACCTAACAACATGATGGTCATAGTTGATTGTATGATGGTCACAGTTGATGGTATGGTTGTCACCGTCCTACATCAACTCATCAACTTTGAGGTTCCTCAACAGTGTAGCTACTGCTCCGTGGTGAAGCAACAATGGCCTGGACGGCAGTGCAGTGTACTTCACTGCTGGAGCAGTGAAGACAGGTAGCAAACATGCAGTAGCTTCAAGTGATAAGGAAATCTCACACATCAGAGGGTATGCAGAACAACCGCATCATCAAGGGATAGCTACAGGTCCTTGATAATGTGAGAAGTCACGAAAGCTCCTGGAATTCCACTATTTTTTCACAGTGGTTGATCTTATTGTGATATCACCTGTGTACTGTGATGTTATTGCACCAGAGGGTATATACGCGGAGAGGTGAATGTTTCTCACTGTATATACACGGAGAGGTGAATGTTTCTCACTGTATATACACGGAGAGGTGAATGTTTCTCACTGTATATACACGGAGAGGTGAATGTTTCTCACTGTATATACACGGAGAAGTGAATGTTTCTCACTGTATGTACACGGAGAAGTGAATGTTTCTCACTGTATGTACACGGAGAGGTGAATGTTTCTCACTGTATATACACGGAGAGGTAAATGTTTCTCACTGTATATACACGGAGAGGTGAATGTTTCTCACTGTATATACACGGAGAGGTAAATGTTTCTCACTGTATATACACGGAGAGGTGAATGTTTCTCACTGTATATACACGGAGAGGTAAATGTTTCTCACTGTATGTACACGGAGAGGTAAATGTTTCTCACTGTATGTACACGGAGAGGTAAATGTTTCTCACTGTATATACACGGAGAGGTGAATGTTTCTCACTGTATATACACAGAGAGGTAAATGTTTCTCACTGTATATACACGGAGAGGTGAATGTTTCTCACTGTATATACACGGAGAGGTAAATGTTTCTCACTGTATATACACGGAGAGGTGAATGTTTCTCACTGTATATACACGGAGAGGTAAATGTTTCTCACTGTATGTACACGGAGAAGTGAATGTTTCTCACTGTATATACACGGAGAAGTGAATGTTTCTCACTGTATATACACGGAGAGGTAAATGTTTCTCACTGTATATACACGGAGAGGTGAATGTTTCTCACTGTATATACACGGAGAGGTGAATGTTTCTCACTGTATGTACACGGAGAGGTAAATGTTTCTCACTGTATGTACACGGAGAAGTGAATGTTTCTCACTGTATATACACGGAGAGGTAAATGTTTCTCACTGTATATACACGGAGAAGTGAATGTTTCTCACTGTATATACACGGAGAGGTAAATGTTTCTCACTGTATATACACGGAGAGGTGAATGTTTCTCACTGTATATACACGGAGAGGTAAATGTTTCTCACTGTATGTACACGGAGAGGTAAATGTTTCTCACTGTATGTACACGGAGAGGTAAATGTTTCTCACTGTATATACACGGAGAGGTAAATGTTTCTCACTGTATATACACGGAGAGGTAAATGTTTCTCACTGTATATACACGGAGAGGTGAATGTTTCTCACTGTATATACACGGAGAGGTAAATGTTTCTCACTGTATATACACGGAGAGGTGAATGTTTCTCACTGTATATACACGGAGAGGTAAATGTTTCTCACTGTATATACACGGAGAGGTAAATGTTTCTCACTGTATATACACGGAGAGGTAAATGTTTCTCACTGTATATACACGGAGAGGTAAATGTTTCTCACTGTATATACACGGAGAGGTAAATGTTTCTCACTGTATATACACGGAGAGGTAAATGTTTCTCACTGTATATACACGGAGAGGTGAATGTTTCTCACTGTATATACACGGAGAGGTAAATGTTTCTCACTGTATGTACACGGAGAAGTGAATGTTTCTCACTGTATATACACGGAGAGGTGAATGTTTCTCACTGTATATACACGGAGAAGTGAATGTTTCTCACTGTATATAAGAACATAAGAACATAAGAAAGAAGGAACACTGCAGCAGGCCTACTGGCCCATGCGAGGCAGGTCCAAGTCTCCTACAGGCTTAAGCCAATGCCCCAACCTAATCAGGGCAGGTCACATTCGCTTAAGGAAGGAACACGACAACTGACCTAGTTGCACAAGCTAATCAGGTCCAACTCACACCCACCCACACCCATTCATGTATTTATCTAACCTATTTTTAAAACTATACAACGTTTTAGCCTCAATAACTGTACTTGGGAGTTTGTTCCACTCATCCACAACTCTATTACCAAACCAGTGCTTTCCTATATCCCTCCTGAATCTGAATTTTTCCAATTTAAAACCGTTGCTACGAGTCCTGTCTCGGCTAGATATTTTCAGCACGTTATTTACATCCCCTTTATTTATTCCTGTCTTCCATTTATACACCTCAATCATATCATCCCTTATTCTACGCCTTTCTAGAGAGTGCAGATTCAGGGCCCTCAGTCTGTCCTCATAGAGAAGATTTCTGATACATGGGATCAACTTTGCCATCCTCCTTTGTATGTTTTCCAGAGCATTTATATCCATTCTATAATACGGTGTGTGGCATGCAAAGATTGCATAACCTTTATTCGGCGCATGTACACACCCTCATTTACAGGCTATCTCCCCCAACCAGCGAACCAGGTTGCTAAGAGTTGATGATGGGGCCCCGTCGTTCAACTAGTGACCAGGTTCTAGCCAACAAGATGGTTTTGGCAATCGCAGAGGTTATGTGGGTACCGCTCTCCTGTCTGCCCTTGTCATTCCCATTCTAGAGCTGGTTGAAGCACGGTCTGCTATCTTGTGGTTTCTATTTCTGCCTTGCTTACCGTGGAGTGCACTATACTTATCACTGTACATAGTGTACATATTGCTGTTCTAAATTGGTGAAGGATAATATGTCTAAACTTTTTCTGCTGTGTTTATTTTGCTCCCATTACACCCGGGATAACAGGCCATTTGGAATCCTGGGTTGTAATACGGTGACTAAAACTGTGCAGCATAATCTAAATGAGGTCTAACCAAGGATATATAGAGTTGAAGAACAACCTGAGGACTCCTCACTGTATATACACTGAGAGACTCACACATCAGAGGATATATACACCAAGAGATGTATGTCTCTCGGTGCGTATACAGTGAGAGTTAACTTTCACCTCTGTTTTAGGTATTAAAGTATTCTTGATTAGTGGTGAACAGGTGACATACAGCCTTAATGACCCACGTGCAGTCGATAGTCTTCAAACCCCATTAACGAGCTTTAATCCCCCACTCAAAACTGGATCAGGAACAAAGGTTGCAGCAGTTGTAGGCCAAAGGAATGTGTCTCAGAGGGTTGCACAGCTTTGTAGCCTCACCTCTTTCACCGCTGTCTTCCAAGAAGTCTCCAGTCTTCCCGGAACCATCATCAGCTCCACAACGTCAGGAAGAAAAGTGACTTAATTAGCCCTTCCAAAAATTCTATATGACTAATAATAATAATAATAATAATAATAATAACTTCTAATCATACACGAAATAAATGAAGTAAATCAAATAACGATAGAATTTACACAGGTAAATAAATTTTTATTTTTTTCGAAAACTCTTGACTGTCTGATTGTGAACCTGTTGGTAATTTTCTCCAGGTTTTTTTCCCATTGAATTTAGTTCACTGACCTCTTAAGCACACTTGAAGATTTCTCAGACTTGTAATTACCAGAGAATTTCGTTAATTCCTCTATGATTTCCTTTGGTTTTCCGTATTTTTTTAAGGGACGAATTCAGGAGGAATGATTGTAGTTAAGTCTTTACGTAAATGTTGTGTTAGATGCTGTGTAAAAGTGTAAATGATGTGTTAGATGCTGTGTAAATCTGTAAATGTTGTGTTAGATGCTGTGTAAATCTGTAAATGTTGTGTTAGATGCTGTGTAAATCTGTAAATGTTGTGTTAGATGCTGTGTAAATCTGTAAATGTTGTCTTAGATTCTGTGTAAATCTGTAAATGTTGTGTTAGATGCTGTGTAAATCTGTAAATGTTGTGTTAGATGCTGTGTAAAAGTGTAAATGTTGTGTTAGATGCTGTGTAAATCTGTAAATGTTGTGTTAGATGCTGTGTAAATCTGTAAATGTTGTGTTAGATGCTGTGTAAATCTGTAAATGTTGTGTTAGATGTTGTGTAAATCTGTAAATGTTGTGTTAGATGTTGTGTAAATCTGTAAATGTTGCGTTAGATGTTGTGTAAATCTGTAAATGTTGTGTTAGATGCTGTGTAAATCTCTAAATGTTGTGTTAGATGCTGTGTAAATCTGTAAATGTTGTGTTAGATGCTGTGTAAATCTGTAAATGTTGTGTTAGATGTTGTGTAAATCTGTAAATGTTGTGTTAGATGTTGTGTAAATCTGTAAATGTTGTGTTAGATGTTGTGTAAATCTGTAAATGTTGTGTTAGATGTTGTGTAAATCTGTAAATGTTGTGTTAGATGTTGTGTAAATCTGTAAATGTTGTGTTAGATGTTGTGTAAATCTGTAAATGTTGTGTTAGATGTTGTGTAAATCTGTAAATGTTGTGTTAGATGCTGTGTAAATCTGTAAATGATATGTTAGATGCTGCGTAAAACATCTGAATCCTAACGTTAAATTGGTTAAGTTAAATTGGCTGAGTTAAGTTAAATTGGTTAAGTTAAATTGGCTGAGTTAAGTTAAATTGGTTAAATTAAATTGGTTAAATTAAATTGGCTGAGTTAAGTTAAATTGGTTAAGTTAAATTGGCTGAGTTAAGTTAAATTGGCTGAGTTAAGTTAAATTGGTTAAGTTAAATTGGCTGAGTTAAGTTAAATTGGTTAAGTTAAATTGGCTGAAGTAACATTTGATAATTAACATTAACAGCCAGTCCATTTGTGTTCAGTGAGGCAAGAAGTGGTGGAAGGGTGGTGGATAGTGGGTGGGGGGGTGGATGGTGGGTGAGGGGGTGGATGGTGGGTGAGGGGGTGGATGGTGGGTGGGGGGGTGGATGGTGGGTGGGGGGGTGGATGGTGGGTGGGGGGTGGATGGTGGGTGGGGGGTAGTTGGTGGGTGGAGGGGTTGTGGGTGGAAGGGTGGTGTATGGTGGGGGGAGGGGTGGTAGTAGATGGAAGGGATTATGGATGGAATTGGAGTTGTGGAGGTGCGCTGGAGTTTGGTCTGAAAGTTTTGGATGGGTGTTGTGACTGGTGTTGTGACTGGTGTTGTGACTGGTGTTGTGACTGGTGTTGTGACTGGTGTTGTGACTGGTGTTGTGGCTGGTGTTGTGACTGTTGTGACTGGTGTTGTGACTGTTGTGACTGGTGTTGTGACTGGTGTTGTGGCTGGTGTTGTGACTGTTGTGACTGGTGTTGTGACTGTTGTGACTGGTGTTGTGACTGTTGTGACTGGTGTTGTGACTGGTGTTGTGGCTGGTGTTGTGACTGTTGTGACTGGTGTTGTGACTGTTGTGACTGGTGTTGTGACTGGTGTTGTGGCTGGTGTTGTGACTGTTGTGACTGGTGTTGTGACTGTTGTGACTGGTGTTGTGACTGTTGTGACTGGTGTTGTGACTGGTGTTGTGGCTGGTGTTGTGACTGTTGTGACTGGTGTTGTGACTGTTGTGACTGGTGTTGTGACTGGTGTTATGTCTGGTGTTGTGACTGGTGTTGTGACTGTTGTGACTGGTGTTGTGACTGGTGTTGTGACTGGTGTTGTGACTGTTGTGACTGGTGTTGTGACTGGTGTTGTGGCTGGTGTTGTGACTGGTGTTGTGACTGTTGTGACTGGTGTTGTGACTGGTGTTGTGGCTGGTGTTGTGACTGGTGTTGTGACTGGTGTTATGTCTGGTGTTGTGACTGGTGTTGTGACTGTTGTGACTGGTGTTGTGACTGGTGTTGTGGCTGGTGTTGTGACTGGTGTTGTGACTGGTGTTGTGACTGTTGTGACTGGTGTTGTGACTGGTGTTGTGACTGGTGTTGTGACTGTTGTGACTGGTGTTGTGACTGGTGTTGTGACTGTTGTGACTGGTGTTGTGACTGGTGTTGTGGCTGGTGTTGTGGCTGGTATTGTGACTGGTGTTGTGACTGGTGTTGTGACTGGTGTTGTGACTGGTGTTGTGGCTGGTATTGTGACTGGTGTTGTGACTGATGTGACTGGTATTGTGACTGGTCTTGTGTCTGGTTTTGTGGCTGGTGTTGTGACTGGTGTTGATGCTAGTACTGTAACTAGTATCAAGGCACAACACCATCACGGTCACACCAGAAGGTCCCTTGCTGACCGACAACGCCAGAGAGAAAGTTCCTTCTCAACACTTCATCTTTACTCTCCGCTTCTAACACACATACTTACCTTCACAGAACTGAAATGTAAACATCATATGAGGTGGTTTGACACACACACACACACACACACACACACGCACACACACACACACACACACACAATATATATATATATATATATATATATATATATATATATATATATATATATATATATATATATATATATATATATATATATATATATGATATGAATGAGTATGGATACCTGGGGAGACCAGGCTCCAGGGGCAATGATCCATGGGCACGGATCCAGGAGCAAGGCTCCAGTGGCAATGATCCAGGGGTAAGGATCCAGGGGCAATGGTCCAGAGGCAAGGATCTAGGGGCAATGATCACTCAGACTGTTGGTACTCGCGGCACGGACACCGCAGTGGGCACGATGGTAATTGCATGTGCACCTGCAGAGACGGTCAGGAAGTGTCAGTGTTGCGTGCGTGTGAGAGTGAGTGTGTGTGTAAGAGTGAGTGTTGTTCAGCACGTTCTTCTCACGATCAGTAGCCCCTCCCCCCTCACCAACATCACAGATCTTGATCCGAGGAACGGGAGGGTAGCCTTTGTGAAATGTGGAAATATGTGTGTGTGTGTGTGTACTCACCTAGTTGAACTCACCTATTTGTGGGTGCAGGAGTCGATTCTAGTTCCTGGCCCCGCCTCTTCGCTGATCACTACTAGGTCCTCTGTCTCCCTGCTCCATGAGCTTTATCATACCTCGTCTTAAAACTATGTATGGTTCCTGCCTCCACTACGTCACTTGCCAGACTGTTCCACTTCCTGACAACTAAGGAATTACTTCCTAACATCCTTTTGACTCATCCGAGTCTTCAACCTCCAATTGTAATCCCTTGTTTCTGTGTCCTATCTCTGGAACATCCTGTTTCTGTCCACCTTGTCAGTTCCACGCATCATTTAGTATGTCGTTATCATGTCTCCATTAACCCTCCTTTCAGTGTGTGTGTGTGTGTA
>NC_091344.1:22470912-22508412 GCF_038502225.1 Cherax quadricarinatus
GTGAAGACAACACTGCTGGTGCTAATATTCTCTACTCCCGAGCTCTGAGGGAGAGGAGAGTTGTTAGTGCTGGAAAGGGAATGCATGAGAAATGAAGAGGAGAGGTATTAGTGCTGGAAAAAGAGAAGTCGTAGTTTAGAAGACACCTCTTCTCATGTTAATAAGCTCGCTGAGTACATATTTAAACACGTACCTTTTTTGTCATTTATGGACACGTACTCAAATATAATTCAGCAGGCAGTTGTTACATAGACAAGACAGCCTCTCGGGTGAGGTATTTAGTAATGCACTAAATAATTTTGGGCAGTCAGAAGCTCTATGGTCTATTAAAATTTGCAAATATTTCAAAAACCATTAAAAATACACACACGCACACACACACACACACTCTCTCTCTCTCTCTCTCTCTCTCTCTCTCTAGCAACCATCACCACCACAAGACAGGCAACCTTCCCTGTTTGCCCAAGGCAATTCTGTAATAGTTCTGATCGTTCAAGAAAAAGTTTTGACAAGGGCAATCAGTTGGTTTCTTATTGAAACCAGTAAGCTGGAAACCCAGTCATCAATAAATGGACTGGAAACCTCGACCTCCGGCAAGACATGAACTGGAAGACTAAACCACCAGTAACTGGTCTGGATGACTGTGCCACCAGTAACTGGATTGGAAGACTGTACCACCAGTAACTGGACTGGAAGACTGTACCACCAGTAAGTGGACTAGAAGAGTGTACCACCAGTAACTGGACTGGAAGACTGAACCATCAGTAACTGAACTGGAAGACTGTACCACCAGTAACTGGACTGGAAGACTGTACCACCAGTAACTGAACTGGAAGACTATACCACCAGTAACTGGACTGGAAGACTGTACCACCAGTAAGTGGACTGGAAGACTATACCACCAGTAACTGGACTGGAAAACTAAATTACCAGTAACCGGACTTGAAGACTGAATTCCAGTTATTTCGACAGGAATACAACAACCACCGATATTTTGACTGGAAGATTTAACCACCTAAACATCTATTCTTCTTCTTCTTCTTCTTCTTCTTCTTCTTCTTCTTCTTCTTCTTCTTCTTCTTCTTCTTCTTCTTCTTCTTCTTCTTCTTCTTCTTCTTCATGTCTAATTACCTTCCATCTTTCCCAGGCATAATAAGACCCTTACAGCATTAGGGCTTCCTCATTATAATAATAATAATAATAATAATAATAATAATAATAATAATAATAATAATAATAATAATAAACATATAATAATAATAAGCACAGGTATCGTCCGTGAATGTTAACAAATGTAACAAGTTATATTATTTTTCCATTCCTGTGCTAAGTACAGTACAACGTGTCCACATTCACTTTCTCTTTTACGCAGTTATTATTCGTACTTGTAAAGCTAACGTCCGTGATGGACATTTTTCTTTGTCCTTAACAGTAACAGGTCGTGTCGGAAGCAAAGTACCGACCGTGGAAGTAGCAAATAAACAAGAATTTGAAAGACCTTTAGCCCGTGGAAAAGGTTTCTTCAACCCAGTCATGTTGAAATGTTTTAGGAAAGTTGCTCCCTCCTCCTCCTCTCTCTCTCTCTCTCTCTCTCTCTCTCTCTCTCTCTCTCTCTCTCTCTCTCTTTCTCTCTCTCTTTCTCTCTCTTTACGTCACTTATCCACAAGAACCGTAACGAGTACTGACCGCGTCGGGAACCTGGATGAGTCGTTGGTAGCCGCTCCACCAGGTGATGGTTGGCGGGGGTCGTGCACCGACGACCACACAGGTTACCTCATACGTTTCGCTCTCCCTCAGCGGCTGGTCACCAGGTCGTCGTATCTGGACACTTACTGGCGGTACTATAAACAGAAACGAAAAAAAAAAAACAGAACTATGTCATATAATCAACTAGAATATTCTAAATATACATTCAGATTTGGAATATATACTTATATGATAATCTAGATTTAGTATACACACGTATGGCTAATCTAGAATTAGAATATATAGTGTATGTATAATTAGGACAACCACAGAATTCAGAATTAGAATCTAGAATTAGACCATACATAGGGGAAATTTAGAAATAGAGTATATATAGGCTGAATTTAATGTTAAGGGGAGCTACAGACTCGAAAAAAAATCAGCTGGAGATTTGTGTTTTGGAGTCTAAAGGATTTTTTTTTGTGTTATATATGATTTGCCTGGAAATTTATCCTCAGTCATTTATAGATTGAACATTATGTTAGTACTGAACATTGCATAGATATTGAACATTGCATTGGTATTCAGCATAACTTTTTTAATGTTGCAAGTGACGCTTGCTGTTATTGTTGCTATTGATATTATCGTTGTTGCTATCACTTGTGTTATTTTTGCTGTTGTTTTTGTTGTTAGTGGTATTGTTGTTGTTTTTATTGTTATTGAAATTATTGTTGTTGCTGTTCTTGTTGTAGTTGCCGTCGTCACTGTGTTTGTTACTCAAGCAAAATAATCTCACTTGCCTATAGGCAGATTTTTTTTTAAAAGTATTTAGTTATCATTTTTTTGTTAATTAAAGAATATAAACTTGAGTAAATTACAAGAATTTTTTTCCTATCGGTCTGGGCATTAATAACTTTTTCCTCTTAACTTGATAATAAACTACCAATTATAGTACCCCAGGCGCCTCCAGTCAACAGTGTCATTTCACAGTCATTAAAACAGTCAGTTAAACCCCTGTCAGCAACCAGCAGTTATATTCCACTGTTAACAAAAGATGATGTTTGGCATTCTGGTGAAAACTTGGGGAGATTTTTTAATAATTACCGGAGGGGAAGAGGACAATTAAATTCTTGGAATTTTACTCCGCACGAACTGCGAGTGATTTGTGTTATCAGATAGATCCAGGAGATTAAGGGAAAGAAACACTGTGTGAGAAACATCAGAGTGGTGTGGGCGAGAAAGATTTCGTTCCAGGAACGTCTCAATGGAGATGAGTGTTGTGAGAGAGAAAGATTTCGTTCCAGGAACGTATCAAGGGAGATGAGTGTTGTGAGAGAGAAAGATTTCGTTCCAGGAACGTATCAAGGGAAAGGAGTGTTGTGAGAGAGAGAGAGAGAGAGAGAGAGAGAGAGAGAAAGGCACTCAAGATCATTAAGATCAACAAGACATATAACCGAAAAAAGAACCTGTCTGAAGTAAAAAAAAAAAAAATACACTCTTCTCAGGAGCGTTCTGAAAATATAGACTGCAACGGATCGAATCCTTCCCCGTAGATGACACTGAAACTGCTTCTGCCCCATAGACAGGACTCACTGCCATCTGTATTCCCTCCTCCTAGTCTCTCACAAGATGAAACTGATATACCAGTGAACTTACAGATACGGAACTAGATCCCCTTTGAGTCTTTCAGCACTAGGAATATAGAAGGTTCGATCCTCCTCCTTCTAATCTCGTCCCTGCCTCTGCCAGGTGAAACTGGTGATGATTGAGCCTGGGTAATATGTTGGTGTAATGCGATTTTCATTATTACTGATCGTTCTTTTAGCTTCTGGACTTTTAAATGTAACATTAAAATAATAGTAACAACAACAACAACAACAACAACAACAACAACAACAACAACAACAACAACAACAACAACAACAACAACAACAACAATAATAATAATAATAATAATAATAATAATAATAATAATAATAAAATAATAATAATAATGATAATAATAAATAATAATTACTTATATTATTGGTGTTGTTAATTATGGAGGTTCAGGCCTGAAATGAGGAAGGAAAAGGAAGCTCAGATTCCTTGGATCAAGATCCCTTTATTACCATCATCCCCCCCCACCATTCACTTAAAGGAATAAGGGTTGGAGAAAAGAACATGCAAAGAAGGTTCATGTCAAGACTAGAGTGGTAAGAGTTCATGTCAAGAACAGAGTACTGACAGTTTCCAAAACAGAGTACACTAACAATTCATGTCAAGAATAAAGGGTGACGGTTTACGTTCTGAGCAGAGTACTCACGGTTCATGTCTAGGGTGACGACTGCTGTAACTGGCTTAGTCAGGTTCGTGTTGGAAGCTTCGCAAGTCAGTTCGAGGAGGAGGTGACTGCGGTTGAGGGGCCCCAGTATGAGGGTATTGAACGGGTTCCCTCCAAAGACCGGTGGTCCCAAAGTGACGGTATTGAAGGCATCACCTACAGAAGCCGAAGGAGACATCGAAGAACCCAGATTATGAGTCCCATAAGACTGTCTTCTGATTTCCGACATAGGTCTTTGAGGTCCCTGTATAAGCTTGCCGCGTGGTCTTCTTTGTCCTTGCCTCGATGCTGAGTGGTCCAGACTGCTGACAGACTCTCTTCCATGGGTAAGAAATATGGGCTTTCCTCTTAAATTTGGCAGCGCAGCAAGGGGCAGGGGCCGTAACGGAAGCAGTTCGTGAGGATGTTGTCCTCCCAAGAGCATCGAAGGCATCATTAATGGCTTCGGGGATGAGGCTGGTTGACTCATCCCATGGGAAACTCTCTCGAAATTTCCAGCAGATTCAGATTCCATGATGGCATCCAGGAGACGAGCACCCTCATACCACAACACAGAGGGTCGAGGTTTACCTGCAGGGAGAATGCATCAGATGCTGTATAACTTAATATTATGCTCACTAATAACCCACATGAAGACAGAAACCCATGAGATTAATTGATCTGCATATGTCGACCCTCTTCTCGGATCCTCTTCACATCTGTTGAAGAGGGTTCCAGAAGGGGGGTCGAAATATACAGATCAATTATTCTCCTGAGTTTCTGTCTTCATGTGGGTCGTTATTGAGTACTAACAAGTATTCAATATACTTTAATTACAGGTTATATATAAAACAACAAGGTTATAACATGAAATATGTGAACCTTTCCTTCATGGCATCGTGTTTCACGAACAGTGTGGGTCATGCAACGGAAGGATTAACGGAGGCTCGCTTCTCCGTTTAGATTTGATCTCTGTCCAAGGCAGGCTGCTTTCCTGTATAATGGAGATGAAATGCTCTAATTCCCTTTAACAACTGTACAATCCGACCCATTTTAATGCTCAGTTTTATTTGTGTTCTGAAAATGACGACCATTATAGAACTACCACGAACTCGATATTTCAACATGTTCATGTTATGTGATGATAATAATAATAATAATAATAATAATAATAATAATAATAATAATAATTATTATTATTATTATTATTATTATTATTATTATTATTATTATTATTATTATTATCATTATTATTATTATTATATTATATTATTATTATTATTATTATTATTATTATTATTATTATTATTATTATTATTATTATTATTATTATTATTATTGCGCTAGTAGAAACATTTATACATAAAAAGTAGATTATTGTCTTCTTGACGCTGTTAGCTTGACAAAGCTCCAGGTGGGCGAAACGTTGCTTCAATAAAATGTCCTATTACTTGCATCTGCGCCCACTTAACTAACGTAATATATTTTCATTATCCTGAGAAAATTCCTAGAGGTTATTTGCCATTTTTCGTAGGGAAAATTGTGAGATAAATTATTTAAGAAAAAAAAGGAATCCTTCCAATCCGAGGTAATTTACGTAATGATGATAAGTGATGAAGATGAGTGACGGTGTGAAGGTGATTTGTGGTGTGAAGATGACTGATGGTGTGTCTTGAGGGTTGCCAACGTTCGGATCAATTACCCGAATTATATTAGGCTGGATTTTTTTTGGCCGGGGGGGGAGGCGTGTTAAGAGAAATAATTTTGGTGTGGCTTAAAGAGTGGCTGTCTCCTGGACTCTACAGAGTGGCTGTCTCCTGGACTCTACAGAGTGGCTGTCTCCTGGACTCTACAGAGTGGCTGTCTCCTGGACTCTACAGAGTGGTTGCCTCTTGGACTCTACAGAGTGGTTGCCTCCTGGCCTATCTCTATTGTCTTTATTTTGTTAGTAAAGCTGATTTTTTTTACTTTTGCAACATTTTGGAGTAATGTTGCACGCTAGCAGAGTAATGTTGCACGCTAGCAGAGTAATGTTGCACGCTAGCAGAGTAATGTTGCACGCTAGAAGAGTAATGTTGCACGCTAGCAGAGTAATGTTGCACGCTAGTAGAGTAATGTTGCACGCTAGCAGAGTAATGTTGCACGCTAGCAGAGTAATGTTGCACGCTAGCAGAGTAATGTTGCACGCTAGCAGAGTAATGTTGCACACTAGCAGAGTAATGTTGCACGCTAGCAGAGTAATGTTGCACGCTAGCAGAGTAATGTTGCACGCTAGCAGAGTAATGTTGCACGCTAATGTTGCACGCTAGCAGAGTAATGTTGCACGCTAGCAGAGTAATGTTGCACGCTAGCAGAGTAATGTTGCACGCTAGTAGAGTAATGTTGCACGCTAGCAGAGGAATGTTGCACGCTAGTAGAGTAATGTTGCACGCGAGTAAAGTAATGTTGCACGCTAGCAGAGTAATGTTGCACACTAGCAGAGTAATGTTGCACGCTAGCAGAGTAATGTTGCACGCTAGCAGAGTAATGTTGCACGCTAGCAGAGTAATGTTGCACGCTAGCAGAGTAATGTTGCACGCTAGCAGAGTAATGTTGCACGCTAGTAGAGTAATGTTGCACACTAGCAGAGTAATGTTGCACGCTAGTAGAGTAATGTTGCACGCGAGTAAAGTAATGTTGTACGCTAGCAGAGTAATGTTGCACGCTAGTAGAGTAATGTTGCACGCTAGTAGAGTAATGTTGCACGCTAGCAGAGTAATGTTGTACGCTAGTAGAGTAATGTTGCACGCTAGTAGAGTAATGTTGCACGCTAGCAGAGTAATGTTGCACGCTAGCACGCTAGCAGAGTAATGTTGCACGCTAGCAGAGTAATGTTGCACGCTAGTAGAGTAATGTAGCACGCTAGCAGAGTAATGTCGCACGCTAGTAGAGTAATCTTGCACGCTAGCAGAGTAATGTTGCACGCTAGTAGAGTAATGTTGCACGCTAGCAGAGTAATGTTGCACGCTAGCAGAGTAATGTTGCACGCTAGCAGAGTAATGTTGCACGCTAGTAGAGTAATGTTGCACGCTAGTAGAGTAATGTTGCACGCTAGCAGAGTAATGTTGCACGCTAGTAGAGTAATGTTGCACGCTAGCAGAGTAATGTTGCACGCTAGCAGAGTAATGTTGCACGCTAGCAGAGTAATGTTGCACGCTAGTAGAGTAATGTTGCACGCTAGCAGAGGAATGTTGCACGCTAGTAGAGTAATGTTGCACGCGAGTAAAGTAATGTTGCACGCTAGCAGAGTAATGTTGCACACTAGCAGAGTAATGTTGCACGCTAGCAGAGTAATGTTGCACGCTAGCAGAGTAATGTTGCACGCTAGTAGAGTAATGTTGCACGCTAGCAGAGTAATGTTGCACGCTAGCAGAGTAATGTTGCACGCTAGCAGAGTAATGTTGCACGCTAGCAGAGTAATGTTGCACGCTAGCAGAGTAATGTTGCACGCAAGTAGAGTAATGTTGCGCACGCTAGCAGAGTAATGTTGCACGCTAGCAGAGTAATGTTGCACGCTAGTAGAGTAATGTTGCACGCTAGAGTAATGTTGCACGCTAGTAGAGTAATGTTGCACGCTAGCAGAGTAATGTTGCACGCTAGCAGAGTAATGTTGCACGCTAGTAGAGTAATGTTGCGCACGCTAGCAGAGTAATGTTGCACGCTAGCAGAGTAATGTTGCACGCTAGTAGAGTAATGTTGCACGCTAGAGTAATGTTGCACGCTAGCAGGGTAATGTTGCATGCTAGAAGAGTAATGTTGCACGCTAGCAGAGTAATGTTGCACGCTAGTAGAGTAATGGTGCACGCTAGCAGAGTAATGTTGCACGCTAGCAGAGTAATGTTGCACGCCAGCAGAGTAATGTTGCACGCTAGTAGAGTAATGTTGCACGCTAGCAGAGTAATGTTGCACGCTAGCAGAGTAATGTTGCACGCTAGCAGAGTAATGTTGCACGCTAGCAGAGTAATGTTGCGCGCTAGCAGAGTAATGTTGCACGCTAGCAGAGTAATGTTGCACGCTAGAGTAATGTTGCACGCTAGTAGAGTAATGTTGCACGCTAGCAGAGTAATGTTGCACGCTAGCAGAGTAATGTTGCACGCTAGCAGAGTAATGTTGCACGCTAGCAGAGTAATGTTGCACGCTAGCAGAGTAATGTTGCACGCTAGTAGAGTAATGTTGCACGCTAGCAGAGTAATGTTGCACGCTAGTAAAGTCAGGAATTTAGGATGTTGCACAAGTCAGTAAAAAGTTTTCTGGTTATCTCTTTCATTCCACTTCTCTCGCTCAATTTACTTCTTCATTTTCCCCTCCCCCGTCTATCCTTTTTATTCTCCTCCCTTCCCTCTCTCTCTCTCTCTCTCTCTCTCTCTCTCTCTATCTATCTATCTATCTCTGTTCCTTACCCTCCCGTTCTTCTGTCTGTATTATTTTATGTCTCTATTGCTCGCGCGCGCACACACACACACACACATACGCATACACATACACACACACACATACACATACACACACACACACACACACACACACACACACACACACACATACACATACACATACACACACATACATACACATACACACACACACACATACACATACACATACACACACACACATACACATACACACACATACACATACACATACACACACACACACATATACACACACACACACACACACACACACACACACACACACACACACACACACACACACACACACACACACACACACACACACACACACACACACACACACACACACATCTTCCCACTGAACCTACGATAAAAATCTTTAATTCCGTTGAAAAATAAAGTAACTTCAAATACCGAGGAAACTTCTGCGTCATAACTTATTCAAAAAAAAAAATGGAAATGAAACCAGAAGAAATCTATTTCCTAGAGATGGAGATTTAGAGATTTTAGAACTTATTAAAAAAACATATCTACCTCCTAGACTTCAAAACTCTAGAAATAAATATACGTCATAACGTATCTATTTCCAAAATAGTAAACATCGAGAAATATTACATAGCTAAAAATGTTTATTTAACATAAACTTAATCGTTTCTAATGTCGGGGTAAAAATATTAATTCTGGACCGAACACATTGAGAATTCATGAAGGGAATTTATTATCATGTGAAGTTAACTGTAATCCCAGGAAGTTATTCTAAACAATTGTTAATTGTTTTTACACATTTATAAGTGGAAACTGAAGAGAGAATTGTGAGTTTGTGGGTTAGTGGGAGTGTCTCGTGGCTTGTTTGTGAGTTTGTGGGTTAGTGGGAGTGTCTCGTGGCTTGTTTGTGAGTTTGTGGGTTAGTGGGAGTGTCTCGTGGCTTGTTTGTGAGTTTGTGGGTTAGTGGGAGTGTCTCGTGGCTTGTTTGTGAGTTTGTGAGTTTGTGGGTTAGTGGGAGTGTCTCGTGGCTTGTTTGTGAGTTTGTGGGTTAGTGGGAGTGTCTCGTGCCTTGTGTGAGTTTGTGGGTTAGTGGGAGTGTCTCGTGGCTTGTTTGTGAGTTTGTGGGTTAGTGGGAGTGTCTCGTGGCTTGTTTGTGAGTTTGTGGGTTAGTGGGAGTGTCTCGTGGCTTGTTTGTGAGTTTGTGGGTTAGTGGGAGTGTCTCGTGGCTTGTTTGTGAGTTTGTGGGTTAGTGGGAGTGTCTCGTGGCTTGTTTGTGAGTTTGTGGGTTAGTGGGAGTGTCTCGTGGCTTGTTTGTGAGTTTGTGGGTTAGTGGGAGTGTCTCGTGGCTTGTTTGTGAGTTTGTGGGTTAGAGGGAGTGTCTCGTGGCTTGTTAGTTTGTGGGTTAGTAGGAGTGTCTCGTGGCTTGTTTGTGGGTTAGTGGGTTAGTGGGAGTGTCTCGTGGCTTGTTTGTGAGTTTGTGGGTTAGTGGGAGTGTCTCGTGGCTTGTTTGTGAGTTTGTG
Source organism: Cherax quadricarinatus (assembly GCF_038502225.1). NCBI lineage: Eukaryota > Metazoa > Arthropoda > Malacostraca > Decapoda > Parastacidae > Cherax > Cherax quadricarinatus. The sequence continues at coordinate 22,480,863 of NC_091344.1, forward strand.
GGTTAGTAGGAGTGTCTCGTGGCTTGTTTGTGGGTTAGTGGGTTAGTGGGAGTGTCTCGTGGCTTGTTTGTGAGTTTGTGGGTTAGTGGGAGTGTCTCGTGGCTTGTTTGTGAGTTTGTGGGTTAGTGGGAGTGTCTCGTGGCTTGTTTGTGAGTTTGTGGGTTAGTGGGAGTGTCTCGTGGCTTGTTTGTGAGTTTGTGGGTTAGTGGGAGTGTCTCGTGGCTTGTTTGTGTTTGTGGGTTAGTGGGAGTGTCTCGTGCCTTGTTTGTGAGTTTGTGGGTTAGTGGGAGTGTCTCGTGGCTTGTTTTTGAGTTTGTGGGTTAGTGGGAGTGTCTCGTGCCTTGTTTGTGAGTTTGTGGGTTAGTGGGAGTGTCTCGTGCCTTGTTTGTGAGTTTGTGGGTTAGTGGGAGTGTCTCGTGGCTTGTTTGTGAGTTTGTGGGTTAGAAGGAATGTCTTCTGGCTTGGTTGTAAGGTAGAAGGTTCGACTTGAAGTTTTCTGGAAACTTATGGGTAAGCAAAATATTACATTAATAACAATATTGATGACCTACAATACTGACTTACAATACTCACTTACAATACTGACTTACAATACTGACTTACAATACTGACTTACAATACTGACTTACAATACTGACTTACAATACTGACTTACAATACTGACTTACAATACTGACTTACAATACTGACTTACAATACTGGCTAACAATACTGACTAACAATACTGACTAACAATACTGACTTACAATATTGACTTACAACACTGACTTACAATACTGACTAACAATATTGACTAACAGTACTGACTAACAATACTGACTTACAGTATTAACTTACAATACTGACTAACAATACTGACTAACAATACTGACTTACAATACTGACTTACAATACTGATTTACAATACTGACTAACAATACTAACTAACAATACTGACTAACAATGTTGACTAACAATATTGACTTACAATATTGACTTACAATACTGACTTACAATACTGACTTACAATACTGACTAACAATACTGACTTACAATACTGACTAACAATACTGGCTAACAATACTGGCTAACAATACTGACTAACAATACTGACTTACAATACTGACTAACAATACTGGCTAACAATACTGGCTAACAATACTGACTAACAATATTGACTTACAATACTGACTTACAATACTGACTTACCATACTGACTTACAATACTGACTTACAATACTGACTAACAATACTGGCTAACAATACTGACTAACAATATTGACTTACAATATTGATTTACAATACTGACTTACAATACTGACTTACAATACTGACTTACAATACTGACTTACAATATTGACTTACAATATTGACTAACAATAGACTAACAATACTGACTTTCAATATTGACTTACAATACTGACTTACAATACTGACTTACAATACTGACTTACAATACTGACTTACAATATTGACTTACAATACTGGCTAACAATACTGACTAACAATACTGACTTACAATACTGACTTACAATACTGACTTACAATACTGACTTACAATACTGACTAACAATACTGACTAACAATACTGATTAACAATACTGACTTACAATATTGACTTACAATACTGACTTACAATACTGACTTACAATACTGACTTACAATACTGACTAACAATACTGACTAACAATACTGACTAACAATACTGACTTACAATACTGACTTACAATACTGACTTACAATACTGACTTACAATACTGACTTACAATACTGACTTACAATACTGACTTACAATACTGACTTACAATACTGACTAACAATACTGACTAACAATACTGACTTACAATACTGACTTACAATACTGACTAACAATACTGACTAACAATAGACTAACAATACTGACTTACAATACTGACTTACAATACTGACTAACAATACTGACTAACAATAGACTAACAATACTGACTTACAATACTGACTTACAATACTGACTAACAATACTGACTAACAATACTGACTAACAATACTGACTTACAATACTGACTTAAAATATTGACTTACAATACTGACTTACAATACTGACTAACAATACTGACTAACAATACTGACTTACAATACTGACTTACAATACTGACTTACAATACTGACTAACAATACTGACTAACAATACTGACTAACAATACTGACTTACAATACTGACTTACAATACTGACTAACAATACTGACTAACAATACTGACTAACAATACTGACTAACAATACTGACTAACAATACTGACTAACAATACTGACTTACAATATTGACTTACAATACTGACTAACAATATTGACTAACAATACTGACTTACAGTACTGACTTACAATACTGACTTACAATACTGACTAACAATACTGACTAACAATACTGACTAACAATACTGACTTACAATATTGACTTACAATACTGACTTACAATATTGACTTACAATACTGACTTACAATACTGACTTACAATACTGACTTACAATACTGACTAACAATATTGACTTACAATGCTGACTTACAATACTGACTTACAATACTGACTAACAATACTGACTAACAATACTGACTTACAATACTGACTTACAACATTGACTTACAATACTGACTTACAATACTGACTTACAATACTGACTTACAATACTGACAATTTACTAAATAAGACACAATACGGAACAGCTTGCTGCCCAGTCTTACGTTACATTTAGCTGCAGACTGATCAAGACCAAGACGCTGGACGCCTCTTAAGGCTGTGGGACTGACCACCTCAAAGCTACTTCCTCAAGACAGTCACATCATCTGTACTTCTCAGTGCTTCTACTATCTCCATTTTCAGTCACCTCTGTATTCGACTGAAGAAGCCTCCCGTGTAGGCGATACGTTTCAAAAATAAGAATACCAAAGTGTTGCACATGTGTCTTATGCATCAACAACTCAAACTATTCACTTCATTAGGGAAAATAGACAGTAGACAGGTGGGTGTAGACGGAGTCAGCTGCGCGTGACACAAGTTCCTTTGGTTTATCAACCAAGTCTTTGATGCCCAAGAAAGTTTTCAGCTCTGATAGAATTTTGTGACTCTGTGAAATTCTTTGCAGCCGTGTTAAGCTCACTAGAATATCTTTTTTATATACGAATGTCGAGTATATTTCTGTCTGTCTTGTGTTCCTGTCTGTCTGTCTGTCTGTCTGTCTGTACGTCTGTCTGTACGTCTGTCTCTCTCTCCCTATTTATTTCTGCCTCTCTTTATTTTTGATTATCCACCATCTTTGCTTATATATATATATATATATATATATATATATATATATATATATATATATATATATATATATATATATTTAAATGTAGTAGGTTGGTAGACAGCAACCACCCAGGGAGGTACTACCGTCCTGCCAAGTGAGTGTAAAACGAAGCCTGTGATTGTTTTACATGATGGTAGGATTGCTGATGTCTTTTGTCTGTCTCATAAATATGCAAGATTACAGGCATGTCTTGCTACTTCTACTTACACTTAGGTCACACTACACATACATGTACACATTTATTTATACACACTCATCTGAGTTTTCTTTGATTTTATCTTAATAGTTCTTGGTCTTATTAATTTTCCTTTTATATCCATGGGGAAGTGGAATAAGAATCTTTCCTCCGTAAGCCATGCGTGTTGTAAAAGTCAACTAAAATGCCGGGAACAATGGGCTAGTAACCCCTTTTCCTGTAAAGATTACTAAAAAGAATAAGAAGAAGAAAATTGTCAAAGTGGGAAGTCTGAATGTGCGTGGATGTTGTGCAGATGATAAGAAAGAGATGATTGTGGATGTTATGAATGAGAAGAAGCTGGATGTCCTGGCTTTAAGTGAAACAAAGCTGAAGGGGGTAGGAGAGTTTCAGTGGAGAGGAATAAATGGGATTAGGTCAGGGGTTTCAAATAGAGTTAGAGCTAAAGAAGGAGTAGCAATAATGTTGAAGGATAAGCTATGGCAGGAAAAGAGGGACTATAAATGTATTAATTCAAGGATTATGTGGAGTAAAATAAAGATTGGATGTGAAAAGTGGGTTATAATAAGCGTGTATGCACCTGGAGAAGAGAGAAGTGTAGAGGAGAGAGAGAGATTTTGGGAAATGTTGAGTGAATGCGTGGGGAGTTTTGAATCAAGTGTGAGAGTAATGGTGGTTGGGGATTTTAATGCTAAAGTGGGTAAAAATGTTATGGAGGGAGTAGTAGGTAAATTTGGGGTGCCAGGGGTAAATGTAAATGGGGAGCCTTTAATTGAGCTATGTGTAGAAAGAAATTTGGTAATAAGTAATACATATTTTATGAAAAAGAGGATAAATAAATATACAAGGTATGATGTAGCACGTAATGAAAGTAGTTTATTAGATTATGTATTGGTGGATAAAAGGTTGATGGGTAGGCTCCAGGATGTACATGTTTATAGAGGGGCAACTGATATATCGGATCATTATTTAGTTGTAGCTACAGTTAGAGTAAGAGGTAGATGGGAAAAGAGGAAGGTGGCAACAACAAGTAAGAGGGAGGTGAAAGTGTATAAACTAAGGGAGGAGGAAGTTCGGGTGAGATATAAGCGACTATTGGCAGAAAGGTGGGCTAGTGCAAAGATGAGTAGTGGGGGGGTTGAAGAGGGTTGGAATAGTTTTAAAAAATGCAGTATTAGAATGTGGGGCAGAAGTTTGTGGTTATAGGAGGGTGGGGGCAGGAGGAAAGAGGAGTGATTGGTGGAATGATGAAGTAAAGGGTGTGATAAAAGAGAAAAAGGTAGCTTATGAGAGGTTTTTACAAAGCAGAAGTGGTATAAGAAGAGCAGAGTATATGGAGAGTAAAAGAAAGGTAAAGAGAGTGGTGAGAGAGTGCAAAAGGAGAGCAGATGATAGAGTGGGAGAGGCACTGTCAAGAAATTTTAATGAAAATAAGAAAAAATTTTGGAGTGAGTTAAACAAGTTAAGAAAGCCTAGGGAAAATATGGATTTGTCAGTTAAAAACAGAGTAGGGGAGTTAGTAGATGGGGAGATGGAGGTATTGGGTAGATGGCGAGAATATTTTGAGGAACTTTTAAATGTTAAGGAAGAAACAGAGGCAGTAATTTCATGCACTGGTCAGGGAGGTATACCATCTTTTAGGAGTGAAGAAGAGCAGAATGTAAGTGTGGGGGAGGTACGTGAGGCATTACGTAAAATGAAAGGGGGTAAAGCAGCTGGAACTGATGGGATCATGACAGAAATGTTAAAAGCAGGGGGGGATATAGTGTTGGAGTGGTTGGTACTTTTGTTTAATAAATGTATGAAAGAGGGGAAGGTACCTAGGGATTGGCAGAGAGCATGTATAGTCCCTTTATATAAAGGGAAAGGGGACAAAAGAGACTGTAAAAATTATAGAGGAATAAGCTTACTGAGTATACCAGGAAAAGTGTACGGTAGGGTTATAATTGAAAGAATTAGAGGTAAGACAGAATGTAGGATTGCGGATGAGCAAGGAGGTTTTAGAGTGGGTAGGGGATGTGTAGATCAGGTGTTTACATTGAAGCATATATGTGAACAGTATTTAGATAAAGATAGGGAAGTTTTTGTTGCATTTATGGATTTAGAAAAGGCATATGATAGAGTGGATAGAGGAGCAATGTGGCAGATGTTGCAAGTATATGGAATAGGTGGTAAGTTATTAAATGCTGTAAAGAGTTTTTATGAGGATAGTGAGGCTCAGGTTAGGGTGTGTAGAAGAGAGGGAGACTACTTCCCAGTAAAAGTAGGTCTTAGACAGGGATGTGTAATGTCACCATGGTTGTTTAATATATTTATAGATGGGGTTGTAAAGGAAGTAAATGCTAGGGTGTTTGGGAGAGGGGTGGGATTAAATTATGGGGAATCAAATTCAAAATGGGAATTGACACAGTTACTTTTTGCTGATGATACTGTGCTTATGGGAGATTCTAAAGAAAAATTGCAAAGGTTAGTGGATGAGTTTGGGAATGTGTGTAAAGGTAGAAAGTTGAAAGTGAACATAGAAAAGAGTAAGGTGATGAGGGTGTCAAATGATTTAGATAAAGAAAAATTGGATATCAAATTGGGGAGGAGGAGTATGGAAGAAGTGAATGTTTTCAGATACTTGGGAGTTGACGTGTCGGCGGATGGATTTATGAAGGATGAGGTTAATCATAGAATTGATGAGGGAAAAAAGGTGAGTGGTGCGTTGAGGTATATGTGGAGTCAAAAAACGTTATCTATGGAGGCAAAGAAGGGAATGTATGAAAGTATAGTAGTACCAACACTCTTATATGGGTGTGAAGCTTGGGTGGTAAATGCAGCAGCGAGGAGACGGTTGGAGGCAGCGGAGATGTCCTGTTTAAGGGCAATGTGTGGTGTAAATATTATGCAGAAAATTCGGAGTGTGGAAATTAGGAGAAGGTGTGGAGTTAATAAAAGTATTAGTCAGAGGGCAGAAGAGGGGTTGTTGAGGTGGTTTGGTCATTTAGAGAGAATGGATCACAGTAGAATGACATGGAAAGCATATAAATCTATAGGGGAAGGAAGGCGGGGTAGGGGTCGTCCTCGAAAGGGTTGGAGAGAGGGGGTAAAGGAGGTTTTGTGGGTAAGGGGCTTGGACTTCCAGCAAGCGTGCGTGAGCGTGTTAGATAGGAGTGAATGGAGACGAATGGTACTTGGGACCTGACGATCTGTTGGAGTGTGAGCAGGGTAATATTTAGTGAAGGGATTCAGGGAAACCGGTTATTTTCATATAGTCGGACTTGAGTCCTGGAAATGGGAAGTACAATGCCTGCACTTTAAAGGAGGGGTTTGGGATATTGGCAGTTTGGAGGGATATGTTGTGTATCTTTATATGTGTATGCTTCTAGACTGTTGTATTCTGAGCACCTCTGCAAAAACAGTGATAATGTGCGAGTGTGGTGAAAGTGTTGAATGATGATGAAAGTATTTTCTTTTTGGGGATTTTCTTTCTTTTTTGGGTCACCCTGCCTCGGTGGGAGACGGCCGACTTGTTGAAAAAAAAAAAAAAAATATATATATATATATATATATATATATATATATATATATATATATATATATATATATATATATATATATATATATATATATATATTTTCTTTTTTTTTCAACACACCGGCCGTATCCCACCGAGGCAGGGTGACCCAAAAAGAAAAACGTAAGTTTCTCATTTTAAATTTAGTAATTTATACAAGAGAAGGGGTTACTAGCCCCTTGCTCCCGGCATTTTAGTCGCCTCTTACAACACGCATGGCTTACGGAGGAAGAATTGTTCCACTTCCCCACGGAGATATCAGGAAATAAACAAGAAAAAGAACTAGTAAGAAAATAGAAGAAAACCCAGAGGGGTATATATATATATATATATATATATATATATATATATATATATATATATATATATATATATATATATATATATATATATATATATATTATTTTTATTATTTTTTTTTTTTTTTTTTTTTTTATCACACCGTATTTATATATCCATCATATATATATATATATATATATATATATATATATATATATATATATATATATATATATATATATATTACAAAACAGAGTATGTCTCTCTGTTAGTGTATATACACTGAGAATTTCCCTTAGTCAATATTGTCATGTTATTTCTAGCCCTCTAGCAGCTAAGACATCTTAAACTCTAAGAAACCAGATGATATTAAGGGTGTCATACCTCCTTGGGAGACACAAGTAAGTCTTACAGTGTCGCCTTCCTGGTAAGGTCCCAGTATACTGCTGGCGGAGGCGCTGCTGGGGTCGTATTGGAAACCTGCTGGTGCTTCTTCCAGGATTGTGACTCCAGCTGGTGGCACTGTTGACAACGACTGACTATAATCTCTCAGTAATTACTTCTGTATCTTTTATCTTTTCTCTCTCTTTGCACTTATGCCTACACGTTTCTTTGCTGATTTTAGACTTACTCTGGAATTATTTCTATTTAACTTTGTATCTACACAAGTAGAGGTATTTCTATGTGTCCCGTCTATGTAATTATCATATAGAAAAGGGGCAGCAGCTGATATGATGTATCGAATTTAGCTTAATAGAAAATACAGGTATTGAATCCGTAATATTACTCTTAGTGGCTGTAGCAGTTACGTCTCTTATATTCTATGTTAATGAAAAATTCATAGCTCTATCATCAATATTTGAAGTGGAGCTTTTGTCTGTTATCTAACATTCTATTGTTTAGTAAATATTTGCTGCATGTGTGTGTGTGTGTGTGTGTGTGTGTGTGTGTGTGTGTGTGTGTGTGTGTGTGTGTGTGTGTGTGTGTGTGTGTGTGTGTGTGTGTGTGTGTGTGTGTGTGTGTACTGCAATACATGTACTGCATTATATCTACTGTATTATATACACTGCATTATATATACTCTGTTATATATGCTCTATCATATATATTGTTTATTCCTTTCCTTTCAGAGGGAATTCAATTAAAAACAGAATCAACCTTCATCTTTCATTCTTTCTTTGGAATCCTAATTTAGATTTCAACAAAATACAAACACAAATACATTTCATTAAGTTGCAACAATGAAATTAATTTTTAGAGCAACTAAATATTAAAAAACAAAGCTTCTAGGTCTACTGGAGAGAAAAAATGAGAACAAGTGAGTTGAGGAAGATGCTGTTAGTGAGCCACGTTGGCAAAAATATGTTCCTTAATGTTAGCAACAGAGCGATGCTCCCTTGTTCCAGGGTTGTGTTTCTGCAGTTTCTCTGTTCCAGGTTTGTGTTTCTGCATCTTCATCGTTCCAGGGATGTGTTATTGCAGCTCCCTTGTTCTAGGCTTGTATTCTTGCAGCTCTCTTGTTCTAGGTTTGTGTTCCTGCAGCTCCTTCTTTCCAGGGTTGTGCTCCTGCAGCTCCTCTGTTCCAGGGTTGTGTTTCTGCATCTCCATCGTTCCAGGGATGTGTTCCTGCAGCTCCCTTTTTCTAGGCTTGTGTGCCTGCAACTCCCTCGTTCCTGGGTTATGTTCTTGTAGCTTTCTCATTCCAGCGTTGTGTTACTGCATCTCCCTCGTTCCAAGCTTGCGTTCCTGCAGCTCCCTTGTTTCAGGGTTGTGTTCCTGCAGTTCCCTCGTTCTAGAGTTGTGTTCATGCAGTTCCCTCGTTCCAGGATTGTGTTCCTGCAGCTCCCTCATTCTAGAGCTGTGTTCCTGCAGCTCCATTGTTCCAGGGGTGTGTTCCTGCAGCTCCCTCATTCCAGGCTTGTGTTCCTACAGCTCCCTTGTTCCAGGCTTGTACTCCTGCAATTCCTTTGTTCCAAGCTTGTATTCCAGCAATTCCTTTACTGAGCAACAAAATGCAGCTGCACATTTGGCAGAGTTTTCTTTAACACTGCCTGCGGCTGGAATTTTAAATTGCTGCTTAATCCATTAAAAAAAATAACCTGCTTCTTTTCCTTCACTGGAGCAGGATCCGAATTTATGGTCCTCTTAATGTTGCAATAGCAACGAGCGAAGTTAATTAATATATAACGATGCTGGAGGTTGAGCGTTTTAAATAAATTTCTTGAGTCTGTCTGCCTTAGGTTACACGTAGATTTCTTCTCTGTTGATGGTGTTATAGTACAAGGATACGCGTGCAACGTTTCGCGAGAGTGAAACGTTGTCACAATGAAATGTCGCATGAGCTGCACTTTTTACCTGTCCCGTGGCCTGGTAAGCATCGTTTTCGCTTCACACTGTGGTTCGATACCCTGCATGAGTGGCAACATTGGTCGTGTTTCTTTACACCTGCTGTCCCTGTTCACCTAGCAAGCAAGTAGGTACCTGGGTATTAGTCGACCGGTGTGGGTGGCATCCCGGGGGACGGTATTGAAGGACCTCAATGGAAATAAGTTAGACAGTCCTCAATAACGCACTGACTTTCTTGGATCATCCTGGGTGGCTAACCTTCCGGGTTTAAAAATCCACCTTTAGCTGGCCTGATCAGTCAGGTTGTTGGTGCTAGCAGCACGCAGTTTAAAGTCGGCTCCTGAGTCTGGTTGATCTTTAAAATATAAAAGAACTGTAAAACACGATTGAGGCGGTAGTAGATGTCATGGCCTAGATTGAGGTTATTAGTTAAGGACTAACTGCTGTTTAGTTGCCTCTAGGTCTGTCTACATAGTTAAAGTTAGAATAGAATAGCAGAAGGCTCTTTCCCCTCCCTCTAATTACTTTGCAGGCTTAAAAAATGATTGAAGGAATTTTTTTGTTTAATTGAAATGAACACTGAAGATTACTAGGGAAATTAATGTGGATAGAGAGAGAGAGAGAGAGAGAGAGAGAGAGAGAGAGAGAGAGAGAGAGAGAGAGAGAGAGAGAGAGAGAGAGAGAGAGAGAGAGAGAGAGAGAGAGAGAGAGAGAGAGAGAGAGAGACCACTACCACCACATTACCAACAACAGTGAGGTTGACTCTGGTAGTCCTGGTAGGCTGGAGTCTGAAGTCTACCCTGCAGGTGTAAAGAGCCCCGTCCCCTGGCAGGAGTGAGGTGATCCTTAACACTGCAGACATTTCGCTCACTTCCAGGGCGACCCTAGACCCCACCGTCTCCTCATCAGACCAGTGGGTCTCCTGGTCAGACCTCTCATCCAACCTGAAAGCACGCAGATGGTGGTAGATGAGAGACACTCATCTACTGGACAGTAATGAATGGTAGATGAGTGAGACATATACATTCATTTGACAGTAATGATGAGTAGATGAGTAAGACAGACGTGCATCATACGGATTTCCCCATTAAGAAAATTCAGTCAATTCGGCAAATGGACCAACCCACACTCAACGCCAAAAAAAAAAAAAAAAAAAGAACACGCACACTACCCATGCGTATCACGCACATAAATTCCGCATAGAAAAACTAGCGCAAAAAAATGCTGGGGGGGGGGGAATTAGATAGGAACCGCATTCAGAAACTAGGAAATTCCATTCTCATCTACTGACAGCCTCTCCTCGTCTATATGTTAAACAGCCGAGGCAGCTTGTCCCCTGTGTTAGTGTACGCACCGGAGCGTAGACCCCCGGAGGCAACAACGCATGGGTGATGGGGACACCCACGCATGATTTCGTTGAGTTAGTGTCCCTTTTTTGAGTAGAAAATGATATGTTGCGCATGTGCGTTACTCATCATTATCTTTTTGTGTTGATTGTAGCTTGGGACAGTTGTGCCGACGCATGGATGTATAGGAACGACGCGTGGGTGTATGGGAACGACGCATGGGAGTATGGGAACGACACGTATGTGAATATTAAACGAGGTATGGGTGTGTATGTGGTAGGCTAGGATCTGTGTGTAGTTGCGCACGACCAACGCATGGATGTTAGGACATAGGCATGGATCTGTACGAACGACGTATGAATGTGTAGGACCGACGCATGGATATGTAGGAACGACGCAGGGGTGTGTGAGACTGAAGCATGGCATACGTCGGTCTGGGAGACCGACGTATGGCCGTGTAAAAGCCAACGCCTGTACGTGTTGCTTCCAACGCATGGATATGTTCGATTTAACGCATGAGTGTATGGGCTTCAACGCATGGATTCGTAGGGGACTGACACAGGAATATTGAAATCAACGCATTCGAAAAAATTCGACGCATAGCTATCGGAACTGACGCATGAATATAACGACAGACGCACAGGTATAGAAACAGACGCTAGGTTGTAAGAACTGACGCATAAGTTCGGTTTTCTGTGAATTAGCGTAGGTACCGACGCATAGATACCCCAAAGACATATTCTTTCATGGGTGTCTTTCTTAAAGTGAAACAAGCCAGGCAACCTTCATCTGATTTCCTAAAATGAATAATAATAATCATAGTAATAATAATAATAATAATAATAATAATAATAATAATAATAATAATAATAATAATAATAATAATAATAATAATAATAATAATAATAATAGCAGTTTTCATTAATCCCTTATTTTAGGTATTAAGGTACTGTCTCCTCTGGTGGTGAAGAGCTTCGGTGTAGCCTGAATGATTATAGTGTAGTCGATAGGCTTTAAACCCCCATTAGCCTAATCCGGCCCCCGATAGCAGTGTACAAAGTTTCGGCAAATGGTTTAAATTTTGGAATTGATGGCAGAGGGGAACGAGTATTTCAATGGCTTAGTTGGTTAATGGGGTTTGAAGCCTATCGACTGTACAGTAGGGTCATGAAGGCAGATATAAGAGGGTGTATATTCCGTATTGTTATATATATAAATATATATATATATATATATATATATATATATATATATATATATATATATATATATATATATATATATATATATATATATATATATATATATATATATATATATATATATATATATATATATATATATATATATATATATATATATATATATATATATATATATATATATATATATATATATATATATATATATATATATATATATATATATATATATATATATATATATATATATATATATATATATATATATATATATATATATATATATATATATATATATATATATATATATATATATATATATATATATATATATATATATATATATATATATATATATATATATATATATATATATATATATATATATATATATATATATATATATATATATATATATGTCGTGCCGAATATGTAAAACCGGTCAATTAGCAAGAAATCATTTAAAATTAAGTCCTTTCTAAAATTTTCTCTTACACATTTAAAGATATATATTTTTTTTCATTTATGTTAATGTAAAAATTAATAATTTTGTACCAAAAGAATCTTAGAAAACTTACCTGACCTTATTATAACAAGCGCAATTTAATTTAGCCTAATTCAGCTAAATATATTTTAGATAAGTTTACAATAATTTAATAATAAACAAACACAATGAAACATATTTTTTCGATAGGTTCAGAATGGCTTTTGTGAAATTATTGCGTATACAAATTTTCGCTTGCCTTATTCGGCAAGAAGAGCGTTGCCAATTAAACCAAAATCGCAAGTTTTTACCTATTCTGAAGCAGATTTACGTCTTTTCGAAGCACCAACATCCGCACTTAGCAGAGGGTAAATTCGTGACGACGTTTCGGTCCGTCCCGGATCACTGTTCATGGCCCAGTACTGGGGGGTAAACGTCGTCATGAGGTACCTCTCCTGACTCTGTTTTTTTTTTTGGTGGGGGGGGGGGGAGGTATTCATGCAGCCACGCTACTGTGGCTTTTTTGTTCTTAATTTCTATTCAAAGTCAGAACAATGATCCCCTGAAAGATAAATCTTTTTGATGCCCTGAAGGCCGCTTATTAAAGGAAAAAATGCATTTCCCTTACCAGATTTTAACAAATTTCCATTTTAAAATTGTTAAAATATCCAATTCAAATTTAACTTCTTTATGTCACATATAAGAGGAAAATATTTTAACGCTAAAATATTATTTGTTATAACTACATATACTCAATGGTTACTTTATTTGGTATACTTTATTTGGGATACCTTTCTAGTAATGGGTAACACCATCCCTTTGCCCCTAGAAGAGAATGAATTCTCTTCTAGGGACTGGAGACATTCCCTACAGATTCTGGCCATTGTTGACAGCAGCATCTGTGTGATAGCACCATACAGTTGCTGCTGATCTGTCAGCTGCACATTCATGTTGTGTATCTCCTGTTTCATCATATCCCAAAAGTTTATGCCAAATTCTTACCCTACCATCCGCATGTCGCAGCAGAAATCGCGGTTCGTTAAACCAGGCGATGTTTTCCCAATTTTTCAGTTGTCCAGTTTTGGTGAGCCAGTGACCACTGTATCCTCAGTTTCCTGTTCTTTGCTGTCACGAGTGGAACCCGGTGTAGTCTTCTCCTACTGTAGCCCATAAACTTCAAGGCTTGACGTGTGGTGCGTTCAGAGATGCTCCTCGGCATATTACTGTTGTAACGCGTAGTTGAAGCAGTCTGGTTATTCTTCTCTGTTCTCCCTCATTATAAAGCGGCTTTCGCCTGCAGAATTGGATGGTTTGCATTTTTCACATCGTTCTCTGTAAACTCTGGAAAATGTTGTGCGTGAAAATCTCAGATCAGCAGTTTTTGAAATACTCAGACCACCTCGTCTGTCTGGCATCAACAAATCAATTCTCGGTCAAAATCACTTAGATCAAATTTGTTCCCCATTCTGATGTCTAGTCTGAAGAACTACTGAAGCTCTCGAGCATGTCTGCGTGCTGGTAGGCACTGAGGTGCTGCCACGTTAATGGGGCTGATTAGTTATTTGTATTAACGAGCACATGTACTGGTGTACTTAATAAAGTGACCATTGAATGCAATTGGATTTAAAAATAGAGATGAGAGCAATAACCTATGCCGATTAATTTAATGTGAAGAAGACTGACCAGGAGCTATAGCCTGATCCCTGCAGCCACAACTCTCTGAGTATTTATAATTCTACAGTGAAACAATTACTCACGATAGTACGGTGATATCAACACTGTTGACAGCCACTTGCATACCAATCAGGACATATATTTTTAGAACTGATAAGCCGCTCGTGGTGAAACGTTCCCTGTAATGAATGTCCTGAATTATACACAAGTGTCCGTTGCCACAGGTACTCACTAAATCCACTCACTGAGAAAAAATAATAATCCTATCCACAGTACCACATAACCACCCAAAAAGACTGCATATTGCTGGCGTTAAGCTCGTAAATGAGCCCCAAGCGTGAATCCTAAGGCGATTTTCACCTTAGCTGCGGACAATCCTTCCTGGGACAAAAGCCTGGCAGCAGTAAGGCTCTCTCAGCACCCTCCTGGGGATGGAATGATCTTCAATGGATGCCAAAAACGTCTGCAGAGAAAAAGAAGTATAAAGGAATTTGCTTCTGCTGGGAGTGTCTGTAGCCTGGGTGGAGACGCGAGAGAGCAGAGCAGGGGATGGAGGATGAAGGGAAGGGAATAGACGAGGACTGGGAAGTGGAGGAGAATTAGTTTTATATTGTATATTTATTTAGGTACAGATACACATAAATACAGTTACACAAATTATCATACATAGTAACATATGTGTAAATTACCTAGGATAACGCCCCTCCCTCTCAAAAAAAAGTAAGTCAAAGTGACTTATTTCCACTGGGATCCTTGTCTGTTTATTGTAAGAGCAGTAAAAAGGATCTGTCAGTTAGAACGTGAACTGAAGTGGGTAGATACGGTGCTACGTGTTCTTGCCTCTCCTATATTTCTAACGCTTTGATGATTCTATACCGGCTAAGTTATATTAGGTTAGAGGACGTTAGATTATGTTACATTTGGTTAGTTTATGTTAGAGAACTTCATGGCAGGTTAGGTTAGCCCTAGGTGTAGGTGGCGTTAGTAGTTCTTGCATGTATTTTACAAGTTAGCATCTGTTATTCCAAATGTACATGTCAGGGTATGTGTAGAGGTACAAGATGAAAGTAGACCAGGGTTAAAATATGCTGAAAGTATATAAATAAGACGCAATATGTGGTTTATTGCATCTAAAGACGTTTCGTCTACCAGGGACGAAACATCTTCTCAATAACTGACTTAAATCGCATTGTTGCGTGTCTTATTCGGGTACAGGGCGAAGTCGGAATCATCTGAAGGTAGTGATGGATTCCCATCATGTGGTATAATAGATGTCCGCTGTCCTCCACTGAGGCTGCGTCACGTGAGGGACCTTGATAACCTCCGAACTTTAATTAGCACATCTCTATTGCTGATGACTGGTGGGATGATTGTTAAACAAGGCCGAATCAGGGCACGAGATGAGGCGTCATGTCCAAATTGAAATGAGGGGCAGGTCATCCAAGAACGTTCCATATATGTGTTTCATCTAGACTTTTTTCTGCGAAAGGTGTCTAGAAATTATGATATGCTCCTTTATACAACAATTTTCTTGGCTACCTTGCAGGAAAGGCTTAGTAAATGGTTCATTGTATTTACTGCAAAGTCAAATTCCTTCCCAGGGTAGCAACTTCATCGTCCATTCATTATCACTGCAGGTCCATTGGTAGCATCATGCTCTCCGGGGACTCTCATCCATCACCGTCTGCATTTTCTCAAAAGCAAATATGATCTGGCCTCGCTTGCCCCAAGCATATATATCCAAAAATTGGTTATTCATGTACCTGGGAGGAGTGAAGTGAGGATCTTCTCATTTGTATAAAATGAATATCAGAGTCATTCATCAGTGTTGGAATACGGAAATAGAGAGAAATAGGTCGTTGGAATAAGCGTTGCTTGGCAAGGGATCAAGTACTCTCACTTGTGGCACTCTCTGGCACCTTCATGAGAATATACCAGAGATTCATTGTGTTTGATTTTGTGTCACGAAGCCTCGGTATCACATCCTGCCACGGGCACTTGCTCACACCTCAGTGGTAGCTCCTGAGTTCACAGCTGAAGGTCGTGGTTCAATTCTGACCGGGTAAAGACTTTGGGCAAATCTCCTCATCTCTCTATTGCTCCTGTTGGTCTACCATTAAATAGACACTTGGGTGGTAGTCGACTCTTACGTTTGACATCCTGGGAAATGATAGTATATTTTAGACTGGGCTTTAAAATAAACTGAGGTTTATTTCGATGAAAAGAAGATAAAATGCCCAGCGTTTAACAACCCTATTAACAAGAGATGGTAAAAAAAAACGCGTTCATTTGGTATAAGATAATTAAAAAATCTTGGCCCATTATCAGCAGTATTTACACTTGTTTGAAATTGTTAGCCAGAAGTTTTTTCCCCTCTGAATTTGAACACCACATTATTCTTCCGGAAAAAAATAGGTATTTGCCTCTTGATACAGTTGGTAGCAGGAATACGTGTTTGTTGCTACATATCTGAGTTTGCAGAGGCTGAGCACCAGCTCTTGGTCATGTTACTTAACTCACTAGAAAATGACGTCAAATAACCTTGTATTGTTTTTTTTTGGAACCAGTGTATGGAGTACACTGCGAGGTGATGCTTGCTGGTCGACACATGCTGAACCCGTGTATGATCCACCTAGTGGTGATACTAGCTGGTCGACACATGTTGAACCCGTGTATGATCCACCTAGTGGTGATACTAGCTGGTCGACACATGTTGAACCCGTGTATGATCCACCTAGTGGTGATACTAGCTGGTCGACACATGTTGAACCCGTGTATGATCCACCTAGTGGTGATGCTAGCTGGTCGACACATGTTGAACCCGTGTATGATCCACCTAGTGGTGATGCTAGCTGGTCGACACATGTTGAACCCGTGTATGATCCACCTAGTGGTGATGCAAGCTGGTCAACACATGTTGAACCCGTGTATGATCCACCTAGTGGTGATGCTAGCTGGTCAACACATGTTGAACCCGTGTATGATCCACCTAGTGGTGATGCTAGCTGGTCAACACATGTTGAACCCGTGTATGATCCACCTAGTGGTGATGCTAGCTGGTCAACACATGTTAAACCCGTGTATGATCCACCTAGTGGTGATGCTAGCTGGTCAACACATGTTAAACCCGTGTATGATCCACCTAGTGGTGATGCTAGCTGGTCAACACATGTTGAACCCGTGTATGATGCACCTAGTGGTGATGCTAGCTGGTCAACACATGTTGAACCCGTGTATGATGCACCTAGTGGTGATGCTAGCTGGTCGACACAGTGTATGGAATTCATTGAGAGGCGGATTCAGCAATTTTACATTCACCCGCTGCATCAGACTGGCGATCAATACCTACCCCAGAGGCACTGAGGCAAACACAAACAAGACAATATGAATCAGACACCCACTCTACGATACTGTGGCACCAGGAAAGGGGAACAACCCAGTACAGTGGTATACAATGACTATACAATGGAAACAGAGGTACAAAAGCACTGTAATAAGATCCTCTACTGACAAGAAGAATCTCAATACACTGCATTTGCGTTCCTGCTCACAACCCAGTAGCGTTATGCAACTTTTTTTATCAGTGACGAACGGAGGATCGAGCCTGCAAACACCCCTTTTACAAAACCTGGCTTTTGCCACCGAAGCATCCAGTTTACCGCTCATCTCACATCCATCATATGGACGGAAACTACAAAATCCACACGATTCTGACCACTCAGGTAGTTTGAAGGTCAGAGATCCCTTCCTCCTCCGGGCAGCGATCAGGGGACGGAGGTTCGAGCCTCCATCCAGCCACCAACCTCAATTAACCCCGAAGATAAATCGTATAAAACTTAGACCTTGAAAATAAATGCCCTCAACGAGGCGCTTAAAAATGTGAGAAATCTTACAAATGAGACTTGGGAAGCTTAATGAGACTGTTATAATGAAGCTGTGATGATGCTGATGATAATGATGATGATTATGATGACGAATGTAGTTCTTACCTGTAGATGGGATAGTTCTTGCCTGTAGATGAGATGGCTCTTACCTGTAGATGGGATGGTTCTTACCTGTAGATGGAATGGTTCTTACCTGTAAATAGGTGTGGTGAGAGGTTCTCTGAACCACAACAGGAGGAAGATGGCATCATCTTGAGGGTGTGCCACTTCACAGGGCAGTGCCGCCGACCCTCCAACCACCCCCGTCACTGCCACCACTGGTACTGTCCAGGAGACAAGATACTGTCAGAGTGACGCAAGGTAAGTGCCACTGCTAAGGTGTATTATGGTAAAGAAACCACTCCCACTTTCTAGATGCCTTATAGGGAGAGCACTATAGCCGTATATAACACTAATTTTTAAGGGGTGGAGGGGTAAGCCAGCGGAAGGCCTCGGACAGTTGACCAAAAGCTCCAGCTGTGGATCATCATATAACTAAGACCCGCGTCAGGAAACACCTGTCCTGTTTCCTGACGAATCATACCTAACCTAACTATAGCGTCTTAGGAATGGGAAGTAGTCAGGTTCGAGGCACCAGGAGTCCTTCACTACCTTTAAGACCCCTTCCTATGATGAAGAAAAATGAGACATATGTACAACAGTTGTGTATCTTGTGAGTGAAACGTCTCTCTTGCAGAGTAGGATTCTTCAGTCAAATACAGAGGCAGCAAGTGTAGCAGCGAAGTATAGATGATTTAATCAGTCCATCAATCTTGGAGAAGTAGTTTTCGAGGGGAGGGGGGTCAGTCCCTCAGGCTGAGAGACTGACCCCCTATTTACCCAAAGTCGATGAACTGATTACATCACCTTCACTTCCCTGTTACGCCTGTTGCCTCTGTATGTGACTGAAGAAGCCTGCTCTGTAGGCGAAAAGTTTCAATCAACTCGGTGGTATTATACACCATTTTCAATATTCCTATGAACGTCTTACATCGCTAAATCCGTATGGGCAGAATGGCCCATACGGATTTAGCGCTGCATATCTACATATTACGACAGATCATAAAAAAATAATGCTTGGTCTAGATATAATTATCGAACACATTGTCTCAATGTGTTACCTGGACGTTCGTGTTTTCCGCACAGAATTCTGTCGGCTGATTAGGTAACCATTGACGCTAAGACTTTACGATGTACCTCGTAATAATAATAATCTGAGTGAAAAATACCAGTGTAGGTGCAAAACAAACTGAGCCAACATTCATGGTGCCATAAATACAATTAGAGACCTTTGTCGATGCCAGAGGTCCAAAACTTATGGAACGGGCCAGAAATTTTTAAGAAATATTGTTGGAATGGTTTCTCAGAGAGAGGTCAGGAGGAGTTTAGAGGACGGAGGTGTCGAAGACGCATGACTTCCAGTCATGGCTGTTCTTGTCGCTCAGTCTCGTGATCGTAAGACAAGTAGGCAACTTTTACAAACTTCAACCTTGTATATCGATACTATTACACACCGACAAGTATGTCAATAAACCTCAAAATGAGGTAATTATCATTTTATACAAAAGACGTTTCGTCAGCCTGGAACTTAATCAATCCTCACCTACATAATTGATGAAGTTCCTGGAGGGTCGAAACGTCTCCTTAATAAGATTAATTGTTTCTTGTTAATATATATTTACTCCCCTGGGATTCCTAAGGGTTACTTTTTCTGTATCCTTCATGAATAAGTTGGACGACGACGTCGCAAAGTTAGGATTCTATTAATCACTGTGTACTATGGCAGCTACCACCGGTACACTGTCTGAAATTCTGGAATCATACGGGTGTTGCAGTAGTAGTGGTAACTGTAGTAGTAGCAGTAGTTATAGTAGTAGTAGTAGTTATATTAGTAGTAGTAGTGGTAGCTGTCGTAGTAATAGTAGTAGCAGTAGCCGCACTAGAATAGTAGCAAGAGTAGTATAGCTATAGTTGTAGTAGTGGTAGCAGCAATAATAGTAGTAGTAATAGTAATACTATTATTTATTTCAGTAGATACAGTTGTAGTTTATGTCTTCCATCCACTTTCAATTTCCTTCATCAACTATCCATTGTGAATTTAGAGCATAAGGTAAAGATTGGTCGCTGTATACAGGAAGCCTCAGTGTAGAGTGCAAAGTCTTCACCACACTGCCTTTACCATATACGATCTAAGGAGCACCTAACAGATAACATCACCAAGATACAAATACAAAATAATCTTGTCATGGATAAACCTTATCTATGTTCTCACAAACACACTTTTTACCATTTCTGTACAATATTGAGGCTGTTCACAGGAAGGTCCTCTACCACAACACGAACCACACTACCCACACCTTCTCTTCACTACCGACACCTCCTCACTACCCACACCTTCTCACTACCCACACCTCCTCACTACCCACACCTTCTCACTTCCCACACCTTCTCACTAACCACACCTCACTACCCACACCTCACTACCCACACCTCACTACCTACACCTCACTACCGACACCTCCTCACTACCCACACCTTCTCACTACCCACACCTCCTCACTACCCCCACCTTCTCACTACCCACACCTTCTCACTACCCACACCTTCTCACTACTCACACCTCACTACCCACACCTCACTACCCACACCTCACTACCTACACCTCACTACCCACACCTCCTCACTACCCACACCTTCTCACTACCCACACCTCACTACCCACACCTCCTCACTACCCTCACCTCCTCACTACCCACACCTCACTACCCACACCTTCTCACTACCAACACCTCCTCACTACCCACACCTTCTCACTACCCACACTTTCTCCTCACTACCCACGTTTACCCACACACTACTATCATCACCTGCTGACTCAGCAGGTGAGTGAGTGATGATAGCGATAGCTCCTGCAGAAGATATGTGATGAGTGATGATTCTAGTGATTTATACTTGTGATCGAAGGTTGATGATGTAGCCAAGATGAGCATTAAATGTTTAGGGAGAGAAATATGAAGAGAAATGAAAGAGAAAGAAGAATTAAGTGAGATAGAGTGCTGGATAATGAGGAGACGGCATGGCTGGAGGGTGTAAGGATGAATGGAAGGAAGAAGGAAGAAGAAACAGGGGTAAACAAAAATAGGAGTGTGTGTGTGTGTGTGTGTGTGTGTGTGTGTGTGTGTGTGTGCGTGTGTGTGTGTGTGTGTGTGTGTGTGTGTGTGTGTGTGTAGCTCAGAGAAAATATTCACCAGAGGCCACAGTTCCAGCCGTAAATCAGGAGAATGGGACTGTCTCTTCCAGCAATCAAGAAAAGGCTGACCCACTGGCAGCCCATTTCACAGCCAAGACAAAAGTCTTTGATCTATGAACAAGGTCTCAGATCTAAGAATAAAGATTCAGATCTAGGAATAAAGTCTCTCATATAGGAACGTGTCAATAAAGCAGGTTAAATAACTGAACACAGGAAACACCAAGAGGCCAGAACACCTGCTGCTATGTGGTAAATATTTTGGTTCTAGAGGAGGAATAAAATACCGTGACAGAAACAGTTCTCAAAATCTATTACTTAGAAAGTTTAATACGACGTTTCTGTCCATTCTGGACAATTATCTAGTCAAACTTGTGTGATAATAATATTATTTATAGTAATAATAATAATAATAATAATAATAATAATAATAATAATAATAATAATAATAATAATAATAATAATAAGAAGAAGAAGAAGAAGAAGAAGAAGAAGAAAGAGGAGTGACAGCAAAAATATCAACGACAACATCAACATCATCAACAATAATAGCATTAACACTAACTCTACAACTAGTAAAACTAGCCCCGTTATTATTATTGTTACTACTACTATCACCACTATTACTGCGACTACTACTACTACTACTATTACTACTACTACTACTACTACTACTACCACCATTAATACTGTCACTACTACTACTAGTAGAAGTGCTACTACTACTACTACTACTACTACTACTACTACTTCTACTACTACTACTACTAAATTATCCCCCAGATTAATCTTTTATTCTTCTTAGTACTTTCACACTCTTGTGTGAGTTAATAATGGTCCCAAGAAGGACCGAAACGTATTCAGTATTCTCTTCTTCAGTGTGTTTTATTTAGGTACTACAGATGGTCGCTCTTAAGTGCAGTTACACTTGGATCTCTGCTCTGAACTGTGGTAATAGGTAAGTAAAGCTGCGTGTCGTGTCTGCTGCTTGATTAATTGATGAAGAATTGAGCCTTCTCCAGTCGATTCGCTACGTGACAGTAGCCGCTGGATCAGGTCACGATCAACTGCACTGTTGCTTATTACTAATGTTCATGCATTCATGTTGATATTAGTTTTTTCAAGAGGACAAGAGAGCGCTGTTAGCCTTCCTTCTAAGGGAGGAAGGAGTGCTAATACTCTTCCCTTCAAGGTAAAGAAGGGGTGGTATTACCGTTCCCTTCAAGGGAAGGGAGGGGTGATATTACCGTTCCCTTCAAGGGAAGGAAGCTGTGATATTACAGTTCCCTTCAAGGTAAAGAAGGGGTGATATTACCGTTCCCTTCAAGGTAAAGAAGGGGTGATATTACCGTTCCCTTCAAGGGAAGGAAGCTGTGATATTACAGTTCCCTTCAAGGGAAGGAAGAGGTGATATTACCATTTCCTTCAAGGAAAGGAAGAGATGCCGTGATGCTGGAGAAGAACATCTCAATCTTCAACCAGACTTGTAAACACGAGTTTTCACAATATTAGTACACAGTAGCGACAAGCTGAGGAATCAAACTCTTGCGAATCATCGAGACACTTAAGTGAAGACATTTAGCCAACCAGTGATTTTCTGAGTTCAGTACAAAGATGGTGAACGAAGACTGTGGTAGATGAGATAATCAGTCCCTCAGCCTTGCAGAACTATAACAACAGGGAAAGATAGGGGGTACAGTCCCTCAATTCCAAAAAGTCATTGCTTAGTGCAACATCGTCCGTCATCATACAAACACAAGTGAGGAGTTGCAAATTCTTCAGTAGAGCAAAAAAAAAAAAAAAAAAAAGAAAAGTTACGGTGGCGGGTCATGATATGACTTAGACCAGTGTCAGGAACACTTGTCATGTTTCCTGACAAACCTTACCTAACCAGGTTAGTAATTCCCCTTATGTATGCTAGGAAGCAGTTGAACAGTTTTGGGTCCCTGACACTTAATGTGTTGTGTGGCATACAAAGAGTACGTAACCTTTATTCGGCGCATGTACACACCCTCATTTACAGGCTATCTCCCCCAACCAGCGAACCAGGTGACTGAGAGTTGATGATGGGGCCCCGTTGTTAAACTAGTGACCAGGTTCCAGCCAATAATAAGATGGTTTTGGCAATCGCAGAGGTTATGTGGGTACCACTCTCCTGTCTGCCTTTGTCATTCCCATTCTAGAGCTGGTTGAAGCACGGTCTGCTCTCTGGTGGCTTCTATTTCTGCCTTGCTTACCGTGGAGTGCACTAATACCTATCACTGTACATAGTGTACATACTGCTGTTCTAAATTGGTGAAGGATAATATAAGTCAAAACTTTTCCACTGTGTTTATTTTGCTCCCTTTACACCCAGGATAACAGGCCATTTGGACTCCTGGGTTGTAATATGTTGTCTCATAGCGCCCCCGTTTTTCACTTCAGGAGTGATCAAGGTCCCAAGACCGAAATGTTTTTTAATAAATATATCCCGGTGTTTCCCTAAATGTCTTTCTAAACTAGCCTGATCTATCTGATCTATCTATCCTTGACTATCATTCTCTAGAAAAAAATGCATTTCAATCATTCTCTCGAAAACCTGCAATCATGCTAGAGCCACTCGCCACAAAGTACGTAAGAACTATCATCGATTACGCAGCACCACTGTAGAGCCAGTAGCTTGCTAAACAAAACTAAAAATAGAAAAAATACAGGAATTTGCCCATAGCAGAAGTCTAAACTGGAGAAGGATGAAGAAAAATGTGTGAACAATGAACATTCTTGACTTCGTATCACTAGAAGATCGTATAGTATAAGGAGCTATAACCACGACATAGAAAATTGTTTGACACTTAGACAAAGGGAGACAAAGCAAAGGGACGCATGTGTGAGGGGGACCAACACACGAGGGGACACACATGTGAGGGGACACCAGCACACGAGGGGACACATATGTGAGGGGACACCAGCGCATGAATGGACACCAGCACATGAGGGGACACATATGTGAGGGGACACCAGTACACGAAAGGGAAACATATGTGAGGGGACACCAGCACACGAGAGGACACATATGCGAAGGGACACCAGCACACGAAAGGGAAACAAATGTGAGGGGACACCAGCACACTTGGGGACACATATCTGAGGGGACACCAGCACACGAAAGGGAAACATATATGAGGGGACATCAGCACACGAGGGGACACACATACGTGAAGGGACACCAGCACACGAAAGGGAAACATATGTGAGGGGACACCAGCACACGAGGGGACATACACACAGGAGCAGAAGCCGCAAATGATTGATGCACAACCTAAATAAACAAACAGGTACACCAGGAGTCTGCCAGTCATTTTAAATTCGACAGTGACAGATTACGTCCATCTACAGAAAAACACGAGGAGGGCCCAAGAATTGTATCCCAACACTCGTAAACTACGTAAATACACACATACACCGTCACGAAAGCAATGGGAATCAAAACACTAATATCTGGTAATTACACAGACACAGACACACAGACACACCACACACACACGCACACACACACACACACACACACACACACACACACACACACACACACACACACACACACACACACACACACACACACACACACATCCCTGGAAACTGGGCAACTACCTGAGGTATGGAAGACGGCAAATGTAGTTCCCATTTTTAAAAAAGGAGACAGAAAAGAGGCACTAAACTATAGACCTGTGTCATTGACGTGTATAGTATGCAAAATTATGGAGAAGATTATCAGGAGGAGAGTGGTGGAGCACCTGGAACGGAACAGGAGTATAAATGCCAACCAGCACGGATTCACGGAAGGCAAATCCTGTGTCACAAACCTTCTGGAGTTTTATGATAAAATAACAGAAGTAAGACAAGAGAGAGAGAGGGGTGGGTTGATTGCATCTTCTTGGACTGCAAGAAGGCCTTTGACACAGTTCCTCACAAGAGATTAGTGCAGAAGCTAGAGCACCAGGCGCATATAACAGGAAGGGCACTGCAATGGATCAGAGAATACCTGACAGGGAGGCAACAACGAGTCATGGTACGTAATGATGTATCACAGTGGGCACCTGTGACGAGCGGGGTCCCACAGGGGTCGGTCCTAGGACCAGTGCTATTTTTGGTATATGTGAACGACATGACGGAAGGGTTAGACTCAGAAGTGTCCCTGTTTGCAGATGATGTGAAGTTAATGAGGAGAATTAAATCTGATGAGGACCAGGCAGGACTTCAAAGAGACCTGGACAGACTGGACACCTGGTCCAGCAAATGGCTTCTCGAATTTAATCCTGCCAAATGCAAAGTCATGAAGATGGGGGAGGGGCACAGAAGACCACAGACAGAGTATAGGCTAGGTGGCCAAAGACTGCAAACCTCACTCAAGGAGAAAGATCTTGGGGTGAGTATAACACCGAGCATGTCTCCGGAAGCACACATCAATCAGATAACTGCTGCAGCATATGGGCGCCTGGCAAACCTGAGAACAGCATTCCGATACCTTAATAAGGAATCATTCAAGACACTGTACACCGTGTATGTCAGGCCCATACTGGAGTATGCAGCACCTCTTTGGAACCCGCACTTGATAAAGCACGTCAAGAAACTAGAGAAAGTACAAAGGTTTGCGACAAGGTTAGTTCCAGAGCTAAGGGGAATGTCCTATGAGGAAAGATTAAGGGAAATCGGCCTGACCACACTGGAGGACAGGAGGGTCAGGGGAGACATGATAACGACATATAAAATACTGCGTGGAATAGACAAGGTGGACAAAGACAGGATGTTTCAGGGAGGGGACACAGAAACAAGAGGCCACAATTGGAAGTTGAAGACACAAATGAGTCAGAGAGATAGTAGGAAGTATTTCTTCAGTCATAGAGTTGTAAGGCAGTGGAATAGCCTAGAAAATGACGTAGTGGAGGCAGGAACCATACACAGTTTTAAGACGAGGTTTGATAAAGCTCATGGAGCGGGGAGAGAGAGGGCCTAGTAGCAACCGGTGAAGAGGCGGGGCCAGGAGCTAGGACTCGACCCCTGCAACCACAAATAGGTGAGTACAAATAGGTGAGTACACTCAGTGGATACCCACTCAACAAACACACAGATACCCACACGAGAAACACACAGACATTACTTACATACTCACACATAAACACACACACACATTCCTTGCACACCCACTCAACAAACACAAACAAACACCTCTGATAAGCAAGCAACAAAAATCGCACACCAATAAGGTGTTCGCTGCAGCAAGTTGTTTATGGAAAACTTGACGTAATTGCAAGCAAAGTTCTGATTAACTGAGATCCAGCACAACCCCTCTTCCCCTTCCCCTACCCCTTCCCCTTTCCCCTGGGGAAGGGGAAGGGGTAGGGAAAGGGGTGAGACGTACAGGAAAAGTCTCTCTCTCTCAGTTTCAGTCATTGTTCACCAGACACTGAAGAGGAACCCGGGTGTCAGTCGACTTTTGTGGGTAGCATCCTGGGGAAAACTTTATATATAAATAATAATAATAATATTACTACTATTACTACTACTACTAATAATAGTAATAATAATAATAATACTACTACTACTACTACTACTACTACTAATAATAATAATAATATTATAATACTATACTATAATAATAATAATAATAATAACAATAATAATAATAATAATAAGAAGAAGAAGAAGAAGAAGAAGAAGAAGAAGAAAAACAAGATGAATTTTTTTTAAATTATTATTTCGGTTTTTCTTCTAATTATTATTATTATTATTATTATTATTATTATTATTATTATTATTATTATTATTATTATTATTATTATTATTATTATTATTATTATTATTTTTGCTGCTGTTGTTGTTATTACCATCATCCTCATCTTCCCTCTCCCCTCTCTCCTCTCCCACTCCTCTGTCCCCTCTCCTCTTCCTCTCCCCTCTCCTCTCCCACTCCTCTCACCCCTCTCGCCTCTCCCTCTCCCCTCTCCTCT
>NC_091344.1:22518412-22525912 GCF_038502225.1 Cherax quadricarinatus
AAGGCAACTGAACAAACCAAACCAACCATCACACACCGATCCCTCTGTTTCCACCCCCCGCACCACAGTTACAGTATTAGAACAGAAGTTGAAGGTTTGGTACACAAATGCAGATGGATTAACGAATAAACATGAGGAATGGCAAGAAAGAATCAATGAGAAGTCCCCAGACATCATAGCAGTTACAGAAACAAAACTCATGGAGACAATAACAGATGCAATCTTCCCACCAGGATACCAGATCATGAGGAAAGATAGAAGGGGCAGGGGGGGAGGTGGGGTTGCTCTGCTCGTAAAAAACAGATGGAAATTCGAGAAAATGGAAGGAATAGATGAGACGGGAGAAAGAGACTACATAGCAGGTACACTTCAGTCTGGGGAACACAAAGTGGTCATTGCAGTGATGTATAATCCACCACAGAACTGCAGGAGGCCAAGAGAGGAATATGAAGAGAGCAACAGAGCAATGGTGGACACACTTGCTGAGGTGGCAAGAAGAGCTCACTCCAGCAGAGCAAAGTTGCTGGTTATGGGGGATTTCAACCACAGGGAGATTGACTGGGAAAACCTGGAGCCACATGGGGGTCCCGAAACATGGAGAGCCAGGATGTTGGACGTGGTGCTGGAAAACCTCATGCACCAACATGTTAAGGACACTACCAGAGTGAGAGGGGAGGATGAACCAGCAAGATTGGACCTTGTGTTCACCCTGGGCAGCTCAGACATTGAGGACATCAAGTATGAGAGTCCCCTAGGAGCTAGCGACCACGTGGTTCTGTGCTTTGAATACATAGTAGAGCTGCAAGTGGAGAGAATAACAGGAGTAGAATGGGAAAAGCCTGACTATAAAAGAGGGGACTACATAGGGTTGAAGAACTTCCTGCGGGAGGTCCAGTGGGACAGAGAACTGGCAGGAAAGCCAGTAAATGAAATGATGGAATATGTAGCAACAAAATGCAAGGAGGCAGTGGAAAGGTTCATTCCCAAGGGCAACAGTAACAACGGGAAGACCAGAACAAGCCCCTGGTTCACCCGACGGTGTAAGGAGGCAAAAACAAAGTGCAATAGAGAATGGAAAAAGTACAGAAGGCAGAGAACACACGAAAATAGGGAGATCAGTCGCAGAGCCAGGAATGAGTACGCACAGGTAAGGAGGGAGGCCCAGCGACAGTATGAAAATGACATAGCATCGAGAATCAAGACAGACCCGAAACTGTTGTATAGCCACATCAGGAGGAAGACAACAGTCAAAGACCAGGTGATCAGATTAAGGACAGAAGGTGGAGAACTCACAAGAAATGATCAGGAGGTATGTGAGGAGCTGAACAGGAGATTTAAGGAAGTTTTTACAGTAGAGACAGGAAGGGCTGTGGGAAGACAGAACAGAAGGGAACATCAAGAGGGAATATACCAACAAGTGTTGGATGACATACGAACAACTGAGGAGGAGGTGAAGAAGCTCTTAAGTGACCTTGACACCTCAAAGGCGATGGGACCGGACAACATCTCCCCATGGGTCCTTAGAGAAGGAGCAGAGATGCTGTGTGTGCCTCTAACCACAATCTTCAACACATCCCTTGAAACTGGGCAACTACCTGAGAAATGGAAGACAGCTAATGTAGTCCCCATATTTAAGAAAGGAAACAGAAACGAGGCACTAAACTACAGACCTGTGTCTCTGACATGTATTGTGTGCAAAGTCATGGAGAAGATTATCAGGAGGAGAGTGGTCGAACACCTGGAAAGGAACAAGATTATAAATGAAAACCAGCATGGGTTCATGGAAGGCAAATCTTGTATCACAAACCTCCTGGAGTTTTATGACAAGGTAACAGAAGTAAGACATGAGAGAGAGGGTTGGGTAGATTGCGTTTTCCTAGACTGCAGGAAGGCCTTTGACACAGTTCCCCACAAGAGATTAGTGCAGAAGCTGGAGGATCAGGCACACGTAAAAGGAAGGGCACTGCAATGGATAAGGGAATACCTGACAGGGAGGCAGCAACGAGTCATGGTACGTGAAGAGGTATCACAGTGGGCGCCTGTTACGAGCGGGGTCCCACAGGGGTCAGTTCTAGGACCAGTGCTATTTTTGATATATGTGAACGACATGATGGAAGGAATAGACTCTGAAGTGTCCCTGTTCGCAGATGACGTGAAGTTGATGAGAAGAATTAAATCGGACGAGGATGAGGCAGGACTGCAAAGAGACCTGGAGAGGCTGGACATGTGGTCCAGTAACTGGCTTCTCGAATTCAATCCAGCCAAATGCAAAGTCATGAAGATTGGGGAGGGGCAAAGAAGACCGCAGACAGAGTATAGGCTAGGTGGACAAAGACTACAGACCTCACTCAGGGAGAAAGACCTTGGGGTGACCATAACACCGAGCACATCACCGGAGGCACACATCAACCAAATAACCGCTGCAGCATACGGGCGCCTGGCAAACCTGAGAATAGCGTTCCGATACCTTAATAAGGAATCGTTCAAGACACTGTACACTGTGTATGTTAGGCCCATACTGGAGTATGCAGCACCAGTCTGGAACCCACACCTGGTCAAGCACGTCAAGAAGTTAGAGAAAGTACAAAGGTTTGCAACAAGGCTAGTCCCAGAGCTCAGGGGAATGTCGTACGAGGAAAGGTTAAGGGAAATCGGACTGACGACACTGGAGGACAGAAGGGTCAGGGGAGACATGATAACGACATACAAGATACTGCGGGGAATAGACAAGGTGGACAGAGATAGGATGTTCCAGAGAGGGGACACAGGGACAAGGGGTCACAACTGGAAGCTGAAGACTCAGACGAGTCACAGGGACGTTAGGAAGTATTTCTTCAGTCATAGAGTTGTCAGCAAGTGGAATAGCCTAGCAAGTGAAGTAGTGGAGGCAGGAACCATACATAGTTTTAAGAAGAGGTATGACAAAGCTCAGGAAGCAGAGAGAGAGAGGATCCAGTAGCGATCAGTGAAGAGGCGGGGCCAGGAGCTGAGTCTCGACCCCTGCAACCACAATTAGGTGAGTACAATTAGGTGAGTACACACACACACACACACACACACACACACACACACATACACACACATACACACACACACACACACACACGCACACGCACACACGCACACAACATATATATATATATATATATATATATATATATATATATATATATATATATATATATATATATATATAAATAGAGAGAGAGAGAGAGAGAGAGAGAGAGAGAGAGAGAGAGAGAATAATTAATGAGGAAAAGAGACTAGAAAAGTTTTTTTAAGACCCCCCCCCAAAAAAAAATGCAAATTTTTTGACAACGATGCTGAATTTTTTGGAAACACTTCTGCCATCTTTTTTTCTTTATGCAAAACATTTCCAACACTTTATGTGCGCAAACTTGCAAATCCTCTTATCACTCGTATTTCATAAACTCATATCTTCAATCTCTCTCTACGCAGCGAATTATCACGACGCGAATTTCACAACCACGAACGTTTCAAATTGTTAGAAAATGATATATTACTGCCATGGAACACTGATCCTTAGCAGTAATTTGTTGAATCCGACCTAAATCCTCCCATCATGGAGTACCCTAAATCCCCGTTCTCAGAATCCGCCTCAGACCACAACAACTCGTGCGTAATTGTAGCTCTGGCTCGGCCTTCGTCTTGCATATCCAAGCAAGAACGCCAAGAAACGAATACAAAAGAGGGAATGTGTCTCTTGCTTTAATTTTAGTAACATCAGTAGCATCACTAGTGGATACTAAAGGTTTAAGGGATGCTGCTTAGGGGTTCGATGTGAGATGCTCAGCACTATATCCCAGGGTTCAGGAGGAAGGAGTTTAGTCGAGAGGTGTTGCTCTCATCTCAAGAACATTGTGCGGGTGCTCGCCTGGCTTCATTATGCAAGCTCATAATACTACTTCATTATACATCTGAGAGGTTTGCACTAGCTGAGCTGCTAGATATAATGATTCAACAGTTTCAACAGAAATTATAATTATTGACAATTTCGATTCCGCTTTTATTTCAAGTTACTCCCACCGTTCAGTAAATCTCATTATTTCCAACAGATAATTAATTTATTGGGCATCTAGCTCACTTATCTGAAAGTACCTCCCAATAGACAGCTAATTTGTTAGGTTCATAGATAATCGATTAGCTTTGGGCCATTAACGTTTCTACTCACCTGCAAACTCACCAAGAATATTTTAATCTACTGATCACAGTAGAAAAGTTGATTCAGAGAACCGAAAAGTTGATAAATCAGACACATGAAGCACCTGGGTATCTTTACTGAAGAAACGTTTCGCCACAAGGTGGCTTCATCAGTCCAATGCAGAGAATGGTTGTAGATCAGAAGGATTTTGAGGTAATCTGTCCCTCAGCTTAGAGCCGATATAATCAGTCCATCAATCTTTACAAAGACTAATGTACTTATTACATCGACTCCAGACTGAGGGACTGATTGCCTCAAAATCCTTCTGATCTTCAACTTTCTCCTCTGTATTGGACTGATGGAGCCACCGTGTGGCGGAACGTTTCCACAATTAAGATACACAAGTGTTGCACATGTGCTTAATCTATGATTGCTGTAATCTCTCTGCGTACATACGCGAGCCTTGCGTAACTCTTTGTATATAAATCCTATGACAGCTAGTTTTAATGGCCCTTGAAGATAGTTCTAATGGCCCTTGAAGATAGTTTTAATGGCTCTGGAGGATAGTTTTAATGGCCCTTGAAGATAGTTCTAATGGCCCTTGAAGATAGTTTTAATGGCCCTTGAAGATAGTTTTAATGGCTCTGGAGGATAGTTTTAATGGCCCTTGAAGATAGTTCTAATAGCCCTTGAAGATAGTTTTAATGGCCCTTGAAGACAGTTTTAATGGCTCTGGAGGATAGTTTTAATGGCCCTTGAAGATAGTTTTAATGGCCCTTGAAGATAGTTTTAATGGCCCTTGAAGAGAGTTTTAATGGCCCTTGAAGATAGTTTTAATGGCCCTTGAAGAGAGTTTTAATGACCCTTGAAGAGAGTTTTAATGGCCCTTGAAGAGAGTTTTAATGACCCATGAAGAGAGTTTTAATGGCTCTGGAAGATAGTTTTAATGGGCCTTGAATATAGTTTCAATGCCTCATCTGTAGCCAATTGGCTACAGATGAGCCACTAAGACTATCTTCAAGAATAATTCCCACACTAGGGAATTAAAGTATTTTTATATATACCACCAAAACGATATTACTGTGAAAGTATACGCTGGAGTATAGATATTAAAGGATATTTTATTCCAGATAATGGAGTAATATCGCATCTTGAATCTCGACGCCGCTCACGGGAACAATTCTCCCGTAGGCGGCGTCTTGTGAAGGAAAAATGGAGAACCCAGTTCGTTCAGGAAATATTGTACTTTGTGTTACCGTAGCTGCTGCCAGTACCGATCGTAAACGCAGCCGTAAGATTTGAACTGAATGACCCACGCGGGGTAAATCAGTGCACTAATAATAATAGATATAAACATAATAATCACAACAGTAGTAATAATAATAATAATAATAATAATAATAATAATAATAATAATAATAAGAGGAAGAAGGAAAATAGTAATAATAATAATAATAACAATAATAATAATAATAATAATAATAATAATAATAATAATAATAATAATAATAATAATAATAATAATAATAATAATAATAATAATAATAAGAGGAAGAAGGAAAATAGTAATAATAATAATAATAACAATAATAATAATAATAATAATAATAATAATAATAATAATAATAATAACTAATAATAATAACACCAACAACAACAACAGCAACGATAACAGCAACAAACAAAAACAACAACGACATACAAACAAACAAACAACCCCCATCACTACTACAAACATGAACTCGACTCTACGAACAACAGAGATAAAATTATCGACAATAACATTCATAACGTTAACAACACCCAATAACAATCATAGCAAAAGACAAAAAAAAAAGGCGATAAATGAAGACCCTTTTTATGGAGTTCGGGCACGTGCTTGTCACATTAAAAATTCAATATTTTTCCCCTGTATGTGCTGGGTACATCAGCCATCGGTGTTTCGTCCACGAGCAGGTGGGCGGGAGAAAATAATCACGCTGTTTTGCCCATTGCAATGGCGTGGATGTCGTGGCTAAGTCAAAGTGAAACTGCGCACTGAATGTCGAATTGCAGACGTAAAGAGCTCATTGCACTGATGTTTATTCTCATTTGATGTTTTGAAAGGGCGAGGGCAAGGGGGGGGGAGGAGTTTTTTTTGTGTGTGAGAGTTGAAAATTAGAAATTTTGCTAATGGGTTTTGCTGATGGATAAGTTGTCCTGCTCGTTGGCAACCTGTGTTGCAAGTAGATAGCTCCGCAACACTGCCTATTGACAACCTATATTGCAACCACATAGCTCCGTAACACTGTTCGCTGGTTTTGCAAGCAGCAATTCCACGGATGTACCAGGAAGCTGCTGAAACATCAGCATATATTTCCTGTCTGGCATGTATCTGCTGACGAGGACCTCTTTCAGAGGTCAAAATAACAGACAGTGTGATATCTGCACGCTTCTGGCAAGACAACTATTTATCGAATGACGGGTGAATGTTTTCCTCTTCTTTTGTGGGGGGGGGGGAGGGGAGGGTGTCACTCTGCCTTCGTAGGAGACGGCCGTAGACCCTATTTTTTTTCCATTTTGTCAGCTAGTGGCTGCCTGCCTCTCATCCACAAGTGGCTGCCTGCCTCTCATCCACAAGTGGCTGCCTGCCTCTCATCCACAAGTGGCTGCCTGCCTCTCATCCACAAGTGGCTGCCTGCCTCTCATCCACAAGTGGCTGCCTGCCTCTCATCCACAAGTGGCTGCCTGCCTCTCATCCACAAGTGGCTGCATGCGTCTCATCCACAAGTGGCTGCCTGCCTCTCATCCACAAGTGGCTGCCTGCCTCTCATCCACAAGTGGCTGCCTGCATCTCATCCACAAGTGGCTGCCTGCCTCTCATCCACAAGTGGCTGCCTGCATCTCATCCACAAGTGACTGCCTGCCTCTCATCCACAAGTGGCTGCCTGCATCTCATCCACAAGTGGCTGCCTGCATCTCATCCTCACATCCACAACCGGTCATTACACTTCTTTTACAACATAAACCTGTACATTCACAAAAATTCTTACCACTGGGATTCCCTTTCACACAAAAATCCAAAAAGGTTTAACTATCTTGTTTAAAAGTGTAAATAAACTCGATTACTTCGATTACATTGTTTATAAAAACATCAACAGCGTTGATGACATTTCGAATGGAAATGTTGAAAGGTTCGATTATATTTTGTATTAAAAAATCAGAGGATTCGATTACATTTTGTATGAAAATGTAACTAGGATCGATCTCGGTATGGAGAGATGACTTTTTTTAAGTAAATTCGACACCCATAAGGATTTATTTTTATTTTTCTTACAAAAAATATAAAATATTTCGAT
>NC_091344.1:22530912-22538412 GCF_038502225.1 Cherax quadricarinatus
TCCCCTACCTTGGATCAACCCTGGTAAACCTACTAATTTTACCAGGAAAATAAACTTTAATGGTGCTGGGCCATTATTAAATAGCTTAGCCAGACCTTTGTGCCTTTTTATTCATTATTTCCTGCCTTTATTTGCTTTTTTTTTAGTTTTTTTTCTTTTCTTCGTTTCTTCTTTCTCATTTATTATTCTTTTATTGTCTCTTGTTGCCTTTTCTTTGCCACAAACCCGCTGGGTTGATTTAGAGTCCCTTATCTACACTTCGAAAGTAACTTTGAAAGTAATTTCGGAAGTTACTTTGAAAGTAATTTTGAAAGTAACTCCGAAACTAATTTTGAAAGTAACTCCGAAAGTAATTTTGAAAGCAACTCCGAAAGTAATTTTGAAAGTAACTTTGATACCACAGATGACCTGAAGATGGAATCAGTTTCGCTGAGATTCCCAGGATGTCTTTTTTAGTGACATCGTTCCGCCCTCTACGTGAGCGAAGAGTAGCCGTAAATAGAGGTAATCAACTACACCTCTCTTCAGTTCCAACACCTTTAAAGCTGAGGGACTGATTACCTTCAACTATGTAGACTTTCAGCACCTTTAAGGCTGAGGGACTGTTACCCTCATCTCCAACTGTCTCCAGTTTCAGCCAAGTTAAGGCTGAGGGACTAATTGCCCCATCTTCAGCTCTGTCCAATTTCAACACCTTTAAAGCTGAGGGGACTGATTACCTCATCTCCAATCGTCTCCGGTTAATTATCTATATTGTACTGACTGTTGCTGTGTACCTCGAGTGCTGGGTCACTGTTAATTAATAATTCAACACCTCTAGCATGCAGGTGATCAGAGGTAAGAGGTGAGACCGCTTCCAACAACTTTGGTTAATTGAGTTTCAAGCCTATTAACCACACAAGGGTCATCAAGAATACTTTAATAACCCTCGATGTATATACACTGAGAGACATGCACCTATCGGTGTATATACACTGAGAGACATGTACCTATCGGTAAATATATACTGAGAGACATGTACCTATCGGCGAATATACACTGAGGGACATGTACCTATCGGTGTATATACACTGAGAGACATGTACCTATCGGTGAATATACACTGAGGGACATGTACCTATCGGTGAATATACACTGAGAGACATGTACCTATCGGTGAATATACACTGAGAGACATGTACCTATCGGTGAATATACACTGAGAGACATGTACCTATCGGTGTATATACACTGAGAGACATGTACCTATCGGTGAATATACACTGAGAGACATGTACCTATCGGTGAATATACACTGAGAGACATGCACCTATCGGTGCATATAGACTGAGAGACATGCACCTATCGGTGTATATACATTGAGAGACATGCACCTATCTGTGTATATATACTGAAAAACATACACCTTTCGGTGTATATACACTGAGAAACATACACCTCTCGGTGTATATAACCAGTTGTGAATACAAACTGTGACCCACACAGCAGTATAATTAAATAATAAGGCAAAACTTTTAACAAATCCCAACAAATCCACAATACAGTCCCAACAAACCTACAATTAGCAGGACAAATTTCTGACGAGGTTTTGACCCTTCCTGGACTAATGTATTCTAAACAACTCTATTTCATACAATTATATATCAAATAACTACGTATGAAAATGCAGGTATAAAAATGCATTAATCTCACTCTTCAACAACAGCGATAGTACTGTATTTAAAAAATCTTTCCTAAGCCGAAATTTAATGGGGTATAAGGCAATTAATCTCCAGAATTCGAAAGCCTAATTTTTGTGGACTCGGAATCTGACGTTCTGTCGACTGCATTAAGGATTTTGAAGCTCTGATCAGCGTGCGTAAGTGGGCGAATAGGTTAGGAAACTCTTTCTCTCTCTCTCTCTCTCTCTCTCTCTCTCTCTCTCTCTCTCTCTCTCTCTCTCTCTCTCTCGCTCTCTCTCTCTCTCTCTCACTCCAGAATATCCCATATCCCACAACGCACTAATGGACACACATTCCTAAATCCTTAATCTTTACACATACTCAGAGAGAATTTATAATTTAAGCCACAAATCCTGGGTAATTCCACATTATTCCTTAAGAGCTTTGTAATGAATCAAAGTGCATTGCAAAATCCAATTTAATCCCATTTTTGACACGAACTGGATGACCGTAAGGCACAGTCTGGTCACCAACTCAAATATTATAGCTATAATTATGCTAAAAATACGAACACACACACACACACACACACACACACACACACACACACACACACACACACACACACACACACACACACACACACACACACACACACACACACACACACACACACACACACACAACAAATAAACATCACAACATCAACTTAAGTAGTGAGGAAACTTAATCTGGTCAACTTTTATCCCAATTGAGGTCTCGCTTGTACATTAAATTACTGTCCAAAGTTGCTGAAGTCGACTCAAAGTTTGTCACTAGAGTGTGTGTGTGTGTGAGTGACTGCACTCAGGTGTGCGTGTGTGTGTGGCTGCACTCAAGTGTATGTGTGTGGCTGCACTCAGGTGTATGTGTGTGGCTGCACTCAGGTGTGTGTGTGTGGCTGCACTCAGGAGTGTGTGAGTGGCTGCACTCAGGAGTGTGTGAGTGGCTGCACTCAGGAGTGTGTGTGAGTAGCTGCACTCAGAAGTGTGTGTGTGTGGCTGCAATCAGGAGTGTGTGAGTGGCTGCACTCAGGAGTGTGTGTGAGTGGCTGCACTCAGGGTTGTGAGCGGCTGTACTCAGGACTGTGTGTGGCTGCGCTCAGGTGTGTGTGTGTGGCTGCACTCAGGAGTGTGTGTGAGTGGCTGCACTCAGAAGTGTGTGTGAGTGGCTGCACTCAGGAGTGTGTGTGTGTGGCTGCACTCAGGTGTGTGTGTGTGGCTGCACTCAGGAGTGTGTGTGTTAGTGGCTGCACTCAGGAGTGTGTGTGAGTGGCTGCACTCAGGAGTGTGTGTGTGTGGCTGCACTCAGGTGTGTGGGTGGCTGCACTCAGGAGTGTGTGTGAGTGGCTGCACTCAGGTGTGTGTCTGTGAGTGGCTGCACTCAGAAGTGTGTGTGTGTGTGGCTGCACTCAGGTGTGTGTGTGTGTGTGGCTGCACTCAGAAGTGTGTGTGAGTGGCTGCACTCAGGAGTGTGTGTGAGTGGCTGCACTCAGGAGTGTGAGTGGCTGTACTCAGGAGTGTGTGTGGCTGCAATCAGGAATGTGTGTGTATGACTGGCTGCACTCAGGTGTGTGTGTGTGAGTGGCTGCACTCAGGAGTGTGTGTGAGTGGCTGCACTCAGGTATGTATGTGGCTGCAATCAGGAATGTGTGTGTGAGTGGCTGCACTCAGTTGTGTGTGTGGCTGCACTCAGGAGTGTGTGTGGCTGCATTCAGGAGTGTGTGTGGCTGCACTCAGGAGTGTGTGTGTGTGACTGGCTGCACTCAGGTGTGTATGTGTGAAAGGCTGCACTCAGGTGTGTGTGTGGCTGCACTCAGGAGTGTGTGTGTGTGACTGGCTGCACTCAGGTGTGTGTGTGTGAGTGGCTGCACTCAGGTGTGGGTGTGGCTGCACTCAGGAGTGTGTGTGTGATTGGCTGCACTCAGGTGTGTGTGTGAGTGGCTGCATTCAGGTGTGTGTGTGTGGCTGCACTCAGGAGCGTGTGTGTGACTGGCTGCACTCAGGTGTGTGTGTGTGTGAGTGGCTGCACTCAGGTGTGTGTGTGGCTGCACTCAGGAGTGTGTGTGTGACTGGCTGCACTCAGGTGTGTGTGTGTACGTGGCTGCACTCAGGTGTGTGTGTGGCTGCACTCAGGAGTGTGTGTGGCTGCACTCAGGAGTGTGTGTGGCTGCACTCAGGAGTGTGTGTGGCTGCACTCAGGAGTGTGTGTGGCCGCACTCAGGTGTGTGTGAGTGGCCGCACTCAGGTGTGTGTGTGGCTGCACTCAGGAGTGTGTGTGGCTGCACTCAGGAGTGTGTGTGGCTGCACTCAGGTGTGTGTGTGAGTGGCCGCACTCAGGTGTGTGTGATTAGTAGTAGTTGTAGTAGTAGTAGTTGTAGTAGTAGTAGTTGTAGTAGTAGTAGTTGTAGTAGTAGTAGTTGCAGTAGTAGCAGTTGTAGTAGTAGTAGTTGTAGTAGTAGTAGTTGTAGTAGTAGTAGTTGTAGTAGTAGTAGTTGTAGTTGTAGTAGTAGTAGTAGTTGTAGTAGTAGTAGTTGTAGTAGTAGTAGTTGTAGTAGTAGTAGTTGTAGTAGTAGTAGTTGTAGTAGTAGTAGTTGTAGTTGTAGTAGTAGTAGTAGTAGTAGTTGTAGTAGTAGTAGTTGTAGTAGTAGTAGTTGTAGTAGTAGTAGTTGTAGTAGTAGTAGTTGTAGTAGTAGTAGTTGTAATAGTAGTAGTTGTAGTAGTAGTAGTTGTAGTAGTAGTAGTAGTTGTAGTAGTAGTAGTTGTAATAGTAGTAGTTGTAGTAGTAGTAGTTGTAGTAGTAGTAGTTGTAGTAGTAGTAGTTGTAGTAGTAGTAGTTGTAGTAGTAGTAGTTGTAGTAGTAGTAGTTGTAATAGTAGTAGTTGTAGTAGTAGTAGTTGTAGTAGTAGTAGTTGTAGTAGTAGTAGTTGTAGTAGTAGTAGTAGTTGTAGTAGTAGTAGTTGTAGTAGTAGTAGTTGTAGTAGTAGTAGTTGTAGTTGTAGTAGTAGTAGTAGTAGTAGTTGTAGTAGTAGTAGTTGTAGTAGTAGTAGTTGTAGTAGTAGTAGTTGTAGTAGTAGTAGTAGTAGTAGTTGTAGTTGTAGTAGTAGTAGTAGTAGTAGTTGTAGTAGTAGTAGTAGTTGTAGTAGTAGTAGTTGTAGTAGTAGTAGTAGTAGTAGTTGTAGTTGTAGTAGTAGTAGTAGTAATAGTAATAGTTGTAGTAGTAGTTGTAGTAGTAGTAGTTGTAGTAGTAGTAGTTGTAGTAGTAGTAGTAGTTGTAGTTGTAGTAGTTGTAGTAGTAGTAGTTGTAGTAGTAGTAGTTGTAGTAGTAGTAGTAGTTGTAGTTGTAGTAGTTGTAGTAGTAGTAGTTGTAGTAGTAGTAGTTGTAGTAGTAGTAACTGTAGTAATAATCGTATAGTCACGTTTACCATAAGTATCGTGTTTCCTTGTAACTCAATTTATGATAATACAACGTTTTCCATGATAATATTTCCCCCAGGTAATATTTTTCCCAGGTAATTTTTCCCCAAGGTAATCTTTTCCCAGGTATTATTTCCCTCAGGTGATATTTCCCCCATGTAATATTTCCCCCAGGTAATATTTTCCTCAGGTAATATTTCCCTCAGGTAATATTTCCCCAGGTAATATTTCCCCAAGCAATATTTCCCCAAGTAATATTTTCTCCAGGAAATTTCTCCCCCCGGTAATATTTCCCCCAGGTAATTTTTCCCCAGGTAATATTTTCCCCAGGTATTATTTCCCCTAGGTAATATTTCCCTCAGGTAACATTTCCTTCAGGTAATATTTCCCCAGGTAATATTTCCCCAGGTAATATTTCCCTCAAGTAATATTTTCCCCAGGAAATCTTTCCCCAGGTAATATTTTCCCCAGGTATTGTTTCCCCAGGCAATATTTCCCTCAGGTAATATTTCCCTCAGGTAATATTTCCCCAGGTAATGTTTCCCCAGGTAATATTTCCCTCAAGTAATATTTTGAACATCAAAATGGTATACAATACCGACAGGTTGTTAGGTAAGAAACATATGCAACAGTTAGACAACTTTATTCCGAAACGTTTCGCCTACACAGTAGGCTTCTTCAGTCGAATACAGAAAATCGTCTTCACATCTCTACTGTTCCTGCCTATTTTCTGTATTCGACTGAAGAAGCCTACTGTGTAGGCGAAACGTTTCGGAATAAAGTTGTCTAACTGTTGCATAAGTAATATTTTCCCCAGGAAATCTTTCCCCAGGTAATATTTCCCCCAGGTAGTATTTCCCCCAGGTAATATTTCCCCCAGGTAATATTTCCCCCAGGTAATATTTCCCCCAGGTAGTATTTCCCCCAGGTAATATTTCCCCCAGGTAATATTTCCCCCCAGGTAATATTTCCCCCAGGTAATATTTCCCCAAGGTAATATTTTCCCCAGGTAATATTTCCCCTCAGGCCAGTCTTGAGCTTCGTTTCCTTGCAAGATATTCCACCATTCCTCAAGACATAAGTCTGGTAAGCAACATTACATTTGCATTATGGTTCTTGTGTGTGTCTGGTGTATGGTGCTAATGCCCGTCTTCCACTCGGTTGTCATCACCATAATTCCAGAGAAATCTTCACTCTCATCATCATCCTGCACCACTACCACCACCACCAACACCACCAATAACCTCAGACAACACCAGCTCCCGCCATCAACACCACCAGCATCTCCACTACCACAATATCCCCAAGTTCCATCACCTTCCGCTACCACCTACCACTAATACTACTACCACTACCACCACTACCTAGCACCACCACTACCACCACCACCTACCACCACCACTACCACCAGCAACCACTACCACCACCAATTCTCAGGCTTTAGAAAACCTTTCCATTCAGTCAATTACCTTAATTCTTTCCTCGACCACACTGTCCACAATAAAAAGAATTGTGACTCTGGCCTCCTTCTTTTATATTAAATTCATCCAACGGAGCTAAACCCGCCGGGGTCATACAGCCCCTAGTAAACGAGAAGTAATAAAATTAGATCCAAGGATTATAAGAGCAAGTTTTGATTCCTTGGATCAAGAGACTTTAGCTAGAAAAACGCACCTCCCTTTCCTGAAGAGAAAAACTCAAGAATCTTGAATCTCGAGAAATAGATTTTCAAGACGGATTTTGAAAGAATCCTTCCAAAGAAGACAAATATATTTTTAAAGACTCAAAGAAGATAAACATGTGAAAACATTGTAAGAAAAATAAATTAACGTGAAAATGTTTCGCAGGATATTTTTTTTAGGAGTTTTGGCAACCCAGAAGTGAATCTTTAATGGGTAAGAGGATCAAGCACGATAAGAGGTTACGAGAATTCAATGATGGGTCGACCTAACCCACAGGAATAAGAAGCTGAGAGGAAAATTGATCAAAGAAGAGAGAAAGTCACGAGTAAAGTTACTTAAATTGGTTTTGTCTGAGGCTAAGAGAACTACTGAAGCTTATGTATATATATATATATATATATAT
Source organism: Cherax quadricarinatus (assembly GCF_038502225.1). Lineage (NCBI taxonomy): Eukaryota > Metazoa > Arthropoda > Malacostraca > Decapoda > Parastacidae > Cherax > Cherax quadricarinatus. Next base: position 22,538,114 of record NC_091344.1, read on the forward strand.
ATATATATATATATATATATATATATATATATATATATATATATATATATATATATATATATAGTATAATACAAATGAAAATGTCTTAAAGGACAGACCTTTCTTTTCTGATGTCCTGATGGAGGAATTTTGAAGGTGTGATGGAGGTGTGATGGAGGGAAGATGGAGGTGGGATGTAGGGAAGATGGACTCGTGATGGAGGACTGCTGTAAACGTGATGGAGTTAAGATGCAGTTGGGATGGTGGCTGGTTGGTGGCAGCCACCTGATAACTAGCAGCAGCGAGGGAATGAAATAAAG
>NC_091344.1:22543412-22548412 GCF_038502225.1 Cherax quadricarinatus
CTCGGTGTTACACTCACCCCAAGATCTTTCTCCTTGAGTGAGGTTTGCAGTCTTTGGCCACCTAGCCTATACTCTGTCTGTGGTCTTCTGTGCCCTTCCCCTATCATTCATGACTTTGCGTTTGGCAGGATTAAATTCGAGAAGCCATTTGCTGGACCAGGTGTCCAGTCTGTCCAGGTCTCTTTGAAGTCCTGCCTGGTCCTCATCAGATTTAATTCTCCTCATTAACTTCACATCATCTGCAAACAGGGACACTTCTGAGTCTAACCTTCCGTCATGTCGTTCACATATACCAAAAAATAGCACTGGTCCTAGGACCGACCCCTGTGGGACCCCGCTCGTCACAGGTGCCCACTGTGATACATCATTACGTACCATGACTCGTTGTTGCCTCCCTGTCAGGTATTCTCTGATCCATTGCAGTGCCCTTCCTGTTATATGCGCCTGATGCTCTAGCTTCTGCACTAATCTCTTGTGAGGAACTGTGTCAAAGGCCTTCTTGCAGTCCAAGAAGATGCAATCAACCCACCCCACCCCACTTCTGTTATTTTATCATAAAACTCCAGAAGGTTTGTGACACAGGATTTGCCTTCCGTGAATCCGTGCTGGTTGGCATTTATACTCCTGTTCCGTTCCAGGTGCTCCACCACTCTCCTCCTGATAATCTTCTCCATAATTTTGCATACTATACACGTCAATGACACAGGTCTATAGTTTAGTGCCTCTTTTCTGTCTCCTTTTTAAAAATGGGAACTACATTTGCCAGTCTTCCACCACCTCAGGTAGTTGCCCAGTTTCCAGGGATGTGTTGAAGATTGTGGTAAGTGGCACGCACAACATATCTGCTCCCTCTCTAAGGACCCATGGGGAGATGTTGTCCGGTCCCATTGCCTTTGAGGTATCGATGTCCCTTAGCAGTTTCTTCACCTCCTCCTCATCTGTATGTATGTCGTCCAACACTTGTTGGTGTATTCCTTGCTGGTGTCCCCATCTGGTCTGTGTGTGTGTGTGTGTGTGTGTGTGTGTGTATGTATAACGTAATAAAATGATCTTAAATTATATTACGTCGCATTTTGTTTATCATATATTTTAATATTAAAAATGATTATATTTCACATAATTCGTTGCAAACATAATTTGCTATAATCATTGTATAAATAAATACATCACAAATAACTGCAAAGTCAACGATGTCATTTAAGGCCATCTAGTTATTAAGGAAATTTCGACCATCTTGCGTCTGAGCATACGGGCGTTAATTATGCTTACTTCCATTGAAGCGAAACTCATTAAACTGTTAAAAACTCGTTAAACAATGAACGTTATTCATTTAATGACAAGATATAAACCTACTGACCTGAACTAGCAGTGTAGCTGATCTGTCTGTTGGTGGGTTAGGGAGAAGGTCTGGTGTGGTCTGGTGTGGTCTGGTGTGGTCTAGTGTGCTATGGTCTGGTGTGGTCTAGTGTGGTCTAGTGTGCTATGGTCTGGTGTGGTCTGGTGTGGTCTGGTCTGGTGTGGTTTGGTGTGGTCTGGTCTGGTGTGGTCTGATCTGGTGTGGTCTGCTGTGGTCTGGTGTGGTGTCGTCTGGTGTGGTCTGGTCTGATGTGATCTGGTCTGGTTTGGTCTGGTGTGGTCTGGTCTGGTATGGTCTAGTGTGCTATGGTCTGGTGTGGTCTGGTCTAGTGTGGTCTGGTGTGGTCTGGTGTGCTCTGGTGTGGTCTGGTCTGGTCTGGTCTGATAGTGTCTAGTTTGCTATGGTCTGGTGTGGTCTGGTCTAGTGTGGTCTGGTGTGGTCTGGTGTGGTCTGGTGTGGTCTGGTCTGGTGTGGTCTGGTGTGGTCCGGTGTGGTCTGGTGTGGTGTGGTCTGGTGTGGTGTGGTCTGGTGTGGTGTGGTCTGGTGTGGTGTGGTCTGGTGTGGTCTGGTGTGGTCTGGTATGGTCTATTGTGCTATGGTCTGGTGTGGTCTGGTCTAGTGTGGTCTGGTGTGGTCTGGTCGAATTTTGTTTTACCTAACGCTAGTTAGTATTTAATTTCTAGTGTTATTACTACTACTAGTTTTATTTCTATTACTACTACTATTACTACTACTACTACCACTAGTACTACTACTACTACTTCTTCCAATACTAGTATTACTACTGCTAATACTATTACTACATCTGCTACTACTATTACTGCTCGTTTTAATGCTATTAGTACTATTTCTTCTGTTCTTAATAATATAACTACTACTATTACTACTACTATTACTAATACTACTACTAGTACTAAAGATAATAATACTAATAGTGATAATAGTAATAATAATAACAATATCAATATCCAAAATTAATCATCATAATAATAATGAAACAGCCTTGCCCTCAATATATATATATATATATATATATATATATATATATATATATATATATATATATATATATATATATAATAACTTCCATAACTCCTGATAACACTAACTTCCACTCCCCTCTTAAAAAAAAAATATATATATATATATATATATGTATATATATATACTCTGGCACTTTTTACCCCTAGAGTAATTGCGGTACTTTCAGCCGGATGAACGCCGGGTGAACACCGGGTGAACGCCGGGTGAACGTCATGGTCAACCAACATGGTAATTTCTGGTTTTCACTACATCACGTAATATCAGTGTAGGGTATTTTTTAGCCGCTAACTGTGTCATTTTTTATGGCCAAATATGCGGTGTAATAGCTGTGAATCATGGAACTTGGCCCAGTAGTGTAAGCTAGTGTTAATATTGGGTAGGTGAGGGCGGGAGAGAGAGAGAGAGAGAGAGAGAGAGAGAGAGAGAGAGAGAGAGAGAGAGAGAGAGAGAGAGAGAGAGAGAGAGAGACATAGTATGTATACCAACAGGGGATATCTTTCCCAACAGCCTCAGAGGACAGGTCCCAACTTTTAAACCTTAATACGCAAAAAATGCAAGTTAGGGGGGTAGGGTGGGCAAGAGGGCACGATACTGCCTCGTTAGGGCAAGATGTAGCCATCACAAGAATTTAAGAAGATGCAGGAAGGTCATGTGAGGAGAAATCTTAAGGTGTTCTGGGGACGGTGTGTTGTTTACCGTGGATAAAAACTCTGGGAAAACTAATATTTTTCAGAATTTTTGCGAAATGGGGTTAGGAGGAGTTGTTTGTGTGTTGTTGATGTTTTTGTTGTTGTTGTTGTTGCTGCTGTTTTTGTTGTTAATTTTTTTTTTTGCTGTTGTTGCTGTGGCATTGTTGCTGTTGAAGTGGTGGTGGTGGTGGTGGTGGTGGTGGTGGTGGTGGTGGTGGTGGTGGTGGTGGTGGTGGCAGTGACGGTAATAGTGGTGATTGGTGGTGGTGGTGGGGGTGGCACGGGTAAAGATTGTGGTTGGCACGAGTGACAGGCTTTTTTTTTTTTAAGAGTGCCGGTAGAAGGGTTAATGGTGATGGTGGTGGTGGCACCGCCTGTGGCACTAGTGTCTTCCATGTAACGTACTCCTCCAGAAACTGGAAGCCACAGGTATCGCGTGGTCACCCATCCAGTTACCGTACTAGGGATGAACGCTTGTCTCGCTTCGAAGAAGCAGTGAAAGAGATTCTCTTAACCTATTCAAGAACGGCAGCTTGAGAAATGAATGTCAACAAGAAAGAAAGAGGATTAACGAGGGTATCAACAAGGAGGTTAATGATGAAGCGGGTGAGACGCTGAAGTCAAAAAGAAGAAACGGGGATTAAATAGGGAACAAACGAGGAGGTTAATGATGAAGAGGGTGAAATACTGGAGTGGAGGACACAGAGAGGTAAAAGGACAAATTAACTAAGGGACGAGTGTGTGAGGGGGATAAGAGATGATGTGTATGTAAGAGAAGTATAAAATACCATGAGGAAAAATTGTGAGTGCGTGAGACGAGAGCTAAAGTGCGTGGAAGGAGATAAATAAACAGCATGAAGCTAAGAAAAAGGAGGAAAAGTGAATGTATGAACGGAAACTTAATGAACGAATGAGTGAATAGGAAGAAAAAAAGGGAGAAAATGAGTAATAGGAGACGCGAGTATGAACGTATGAAAAAAAAAATAGTCGTGTGAGAAAGGAAAGATGGGTTAAGGAAAGGAAGGAATATCTACGAAGGAAGATAGAGAAAGAGAGTGAAGGATGGAAGATGTACGCAGACTAGAGGTAGAAGATAGGGAAGATAAAACAATTAAACAGAAGAATCAAGCTAAAGAAATAAATGAGAAGACAAAAACTGAGAAAATGAAGAACCTCGTAGTGTCCCAGAAACCAAAGAGGCGAAGAAGTGAAGTAGATAAACCAGAATAAAACAGCAAAATGGCAAGAACTAAGAACGAAGAGTATGCAGGAAGGAAAAGAGAGAAGAGAAAATTGAATGACTCTGACAGGTGAGTCTATGAGGGAAGGATCTGCACTACACAAAATAAAAGAAGAGTAAAAAGAAGAGAGTATGTAATTGAGGAGAAAATGAAAGCGTCCCCCCGTGCTGCTTTCTAAATTAAGCGGTGCAATTCCCTGCCTCTCTAATATTCCACAAAATATTATTCCCCGCTAGAGACGGCAAAATCTTGGCCACACCTGTGCGGCTTTATGGAGAGCGGTCAGAGAGGCAGGACCGCAGTTTTTGGGACTGTGTTCACCACGCCGGTCCAACCAGAAAGATTTTCTTTAACATCCAGAATGGTCAGGACTAAACTGAAGATTTTGTTGCCCCATCAATTCTGGTTTATTGTAAAAAGCACATGGATTTTTTTTTCTTTAAAACAAGACCTCCCCCACCCCCTTTTTCAGGAAACAAGACTTGTCTTTTTTTTTAACGAAACAAGGCCTACCCTTTCTTAAAAAAAAGACGCCTGCCCTTTCATACAAAGCATTTTCCATGTAAAACAACACCTGCTACTTTTGTTAAAGAAAGAACCTGCCTTTTTTTTTTTTTGCAAAACAAAACATGCCTTCCTTCTTACAAAATAATACCTGCCCTTCTCTTA
>NC_091344.1:22550912-22570912 GCF_038502225.1 Cherax quadricarinatus
CGTCCAATAACCTTTGCAATTTTTCTTTAGAATCTCCCATAAGCACAGTATCATCAGCAAAAAGCAACTGTGCCACTTCCCATTTTGTATTTGATTCCCCATAATTTAATCCCACCCCTCTCCTGAACACCCTAGCATTTACTTCTTTTACAACCCCGTCTATAAATATATTAAACAACCATGGTGACATTACACATCCCTGTCTAAGACCTACGTTTACTGGGAAGTATTCTCCCTCTCTTTTACACACCCATACCTGAGCCTCACTATCCTCATAAAAACTCTTTACAGCATTTAGTAACTTACCACCTATTCCATATACTTGCAACATCTGCCACATTGCTCCCCTATCCACACTATCATATGCCTTTTCTAAATCCATAAATGCAATAAAAACTTCCCTGCCTTTTTCTAAATACTGTTCACATATATGCTTCAATGTAAACACTTGATCTACACATCCCCTACCCACTCTGATACCTCCTTGCTCATCCGCAATCCTACATTCTGTCTTACCTCTAATTCTTTCAATTATAACCCTACCGTACACTTTTCCTGGTATACTCAGTAAACTTATTCCTCTATAATTTTTACAATCTCTTTTGTCCCCCTTCCCTTTATATAAAGGGACTATACATGCTCTCTGCCAATCCCAAGGTACCTTCCCCTCTTTCATACATTTATTAAACAAAAATACCAACCACTCCAACACTATATCCCCCCCTGCTTTTAACATTTCTGCTTTACCCCCTTTCATTCTATGTAATGCCTCACGTACCTCCACCATACTCACATCCTGCTCTTCTTCACTCCTAAAAGATGGTATACCTCCCTGGCCAGTGCATGAAATTACCGCCTCCCTTTCTTCGTCGACATTTAAAAGTTCCTCAAAATATTCTCGCCACTTATCCAAAACCTCCTTCTCCCCATCCACTAACTCCCCTACTCAGTTTTTAACTGACAAATCCATTTGTTCCCTAGGCTTTCTTAACTTAACTCCAAAAATTTTTCTTATTTTCATTAAAATTTCTTGACAGTGCCTCTCCCACTCTATCATCTGCTCTCCTTTTGCACTCTCTCACCACTCTCTTCGCATTTCTTTTACTCTCCATATACTCTGCTCTTCTTATAACGCTTCTGCTTTGTAAAAACCTCTCATAAGCTAACTTTTTCTCTTTTATCACACCCTTTACTTCATTATTCCACCAATCATTCCTCTTTCCTCCTGCACCCACCCTCCTATAACCACAAACTTTTGCCCAACATTCTAATACTGCTTTTTTAAAACTATTCCAACCCTCTTTAACCCTCCCCCCTACTACTCATACTTGCACTAGCCCACCTTTCTGCCAATAGTTGTTTATATCTCACCCGAACTTTCTCCTCCCTTAGTTTATACACTTTCACCTCTTACTTGTTGTTGCCATTTTTCACTTTTCCCATCAACCTCTTACTCTAACTGTAGCTACAACTAAATAATGATCCGATATATCAGTTGCCCCTCTATAAACATGTACATCCTGGAGCCTACCCATCAACCTTTTATCCACCAATACATATTCTAACAAACTACTTTCATTACGTGCTATATCATACCTTGTATATTTATTTATCCTCTTCTTCATAAAATATGTATTACTTATTACCAAACCTATGTATATATATATATATATATATATATATATATATATATATATATATATATATATATATATATATATATATATATATATATATATATATATATATATATATACGAATAAAAGGAGAGAAGAAGAAGAAGACAGAAATTTGCAGAAATTGGAATAATGTACAAGAAGAGTCAGAACTTAGTCTTTAAGTTCGTAAAAAAAAGATATGTGAAAGAAAAAAAGATTAAGTCGACGCTAAAATCTAATCAGAGGGAGATTTGTGCAAATGCACTCTGCACATGCTGCTGCGTGCATCTGCTGGAGCAACTGCTTGACGTGAGGTCGACTTGAACCTCAAGAGGAAGAGGTTACCAGGAAACATTAAAGTTGGCACAGAAACACTTAAAGCGAAAGAGAGACATTTTAATGGACAATGACACTTTGAGACAGAAAACACATAGACATTTTTTTTCATAAAATTAAGTTTTCTTCCCAGCTTGTATATTCTCTTTAACTTAAAGTTTGTTGCTTTTTCATACTAAGAAGATAAAACCAAATTACTATAAGGTAATGGCAGGCAAAAAAAAAAAAAAAAAAAAAAAAAAAAGCAATGGGACCAGAGGAAACATCACCCTTTTGCTCTGCCTCCCTCTAGCTTCCTCCAAATCTCCTTCTTTCTATCTCTTCTTGCTCCTTCAAGACGTCCCCACCCAAGCACACACACACACACACACACACACACATCTCCGAGGCCTCGTTCTCCAAGCGATCGTTAAACATTCACCTGACGTTCCCATCCCTCCCTCTCTCTAGCCGTTCACCCCTCTCCCTCCCTCCTCCCCTCATTCACCTCAAGAATTCTTCCCTCCCCACCTCTCTCACTACCGCCTCATTACTCCTTCACGCCTCTTTTCACACATCCTTGGCACCTCCTCTCTCCTCCTCCTCCTCTTTTTCCTTCTCCTCCTTCTACTCCTCCGCCTACTCCTCCTCCTCTTCCTCCTCCTGATATTCAAAGACCTAAGTATTTCTTATTGCATTCTCCTCAACAACATACAAGTATGAGAGTCAGGAATTGCCTGCCTTATGCAGGTCAGGTTATCCAGATCAGATAATCAAGGTCTGATAATCCAGATCAGTTTACTCTGATTGGGGTTTCCAGGTCTCCCAAGTCATGCATCTGACCTATTCCCGCATCCCACCTCACCACCACCAACGTACCTAATTAATTGCAAAGTGCACCGAGGCTGAAGGCTTCAAGAGACTTTCTCTTATATCAGTCCCTGTCCTGCAGTCGAATCCTACCCCTTCCTGTTGCTAACCGAACTCTCTGGATCCTTTTCGCCACATTTCAGTCATTTTTTGTCCTTACCTCTTACAGTAATTGACGATAAAGTTTGCAGGAATGTCTCGTAAATATAAAAATTATATCTGGTAAATATAAGAGTTTCCCCCTCCAGGTTAAAATAATATTTAGAAAATATAAGAGTTTCCCCCTCTAGTAAAATTAATAAATTAAAATAAAAATAGTTTGTTTAAGTAATTACGTTCCTGTCACTAACATGTTAATTTTAAAACAATATTTTTGGAGTAAAGCTGATGATAATACCCATTACTTAATTCAATAAAGGAGAGAATTACAATACAGAAATAGAGCCTTCAATTCCTCAATCTCCATGAGAGAGAGAGAGAGAGAGAGAGAGAGAGAGAGAGAGAGAGAGAGAGAGAGCGAGAGTTGACGTGGAAGGCTCACAGGAATTAATATACACAACAATACAATGGCACAAAGGTCACTAATATTATATTACCGATCGTATACACTACATACAAGTTGATGATCAAGACATATGTGCAACACTTTGGTATCTTAACGATGAAACGTTTCATTTGGGCAGCTGACTTTTTCAGTCGATTACAGGCGAATATACCACTAAAGACAGTAGGGAAAGTAATTTCGTGATGATCAGTCCCTCAGGCTTGGTAAGAGGTCGTCAGCGCAGCTCAGCCTGAAACGGCGGCATATTAATCGGCCTTATACTTCACAGGGCGTTTAAAAAGACACGTAAACAAACACTAGTACCTATTTATTAGGTACCCAGCAGCTGGTAACCTGACTCAGTCAACCAAAAGAGCCTCTGAGACCAGCTTCCTCTGCTATTGCATGGTAAAGAAAGAACGATATTTAAATACCAACAAAGAGAAATTTTGAGATGTTTTACTCTCCTCTCCGGAACTTTGGGTGTTAACGGCATCTTACTGGTCTAGTGTCGCTGGTGAGACCTTTATGAAGAGACTGAATCACCTTAAGATGGTCATAAATTTAGTAATGGTAATTTGGAAGTTCACGGCGTCTTAAAGGACCCGTAAATTTCTCTGTCTTCTAATAATATGTTCATTTTTCCACTATAATCTACCTTGTCCATAATTATTATCACATTTGCTTTGTCTGTTTCGTAAGGTGAAGTCCAGGATCTTTCCTTAATTCATGGTATAACTTAACAAATCTTTTTGGAGAATTGTGTTGTAGAAGCCTAACAATACAGACCAGAAGATGAATAAGAAGCAAGTCTTTATGCTTAACTAAAGATATCAGGAGTCTAACCTTACTCAGCAAGTGCCTGGCATTGCCCAGATTAATCTCTTATCTGCAACCTGAATCCTAGTTCATAGCTAACCCACATATCTGCAGATTACAGAACGTTTCCGTCTGCTCCGGACTGTCATCAAGTCACTAATCCGATAACAGTCTAGGATGTGCCGAAGCATCATGTAGTTACATCTCACGCATGTGAGTTAGCCTGCTCCTTCAGCACCTAAGTGAATACAGCGAGCTCCTTGAAGACGATATTCACGAAAGCGTTCAATCTTACCTTGGAAGACGGCCACCGGGATTAACTTCCCGTTAATCTCCTGGGATAAGTGGCCTCAAGGCAACTCAGATAACATTATCTGCATTCCAATCTTCGTATGTTGCATCTTGCGAATTAGTTTGGGAGCTTCTCCGAGAGCGTCTCTAAGACGCTGTACGAATTCATGACCTTAAGTTAATTGAGGGAGCCAGCCAGTGGGAGGCTCCTACAATCTCTCCAACCAGACCAGCTTCTTCTAAAGACCACAAACTGTCCCCAGGGATACCCCCATAATGGAAAATATTGCCTGAGAAATGCTTAAAAATGTGTCAGAGATGGAGAGAGCTCGCTTCCTAGCTATGAGAAAAAGCAAAGCACCAAGGTTATGGCTTAAAAGCACACACATACACACACACACACACACACACACACACACACACACACACACACACACACACACACACACACACACGCACACACACACACACACACACACACACACACACAGATAAATAAATAGATAAATAATGAATGAACATATATAAAACAACCACGGGAGAGTTGAAAGATAGCTCTAGGCCTTTCGCGTTGTAATCAACACATCATCAGGAGCTTGCAATATTGTAGGAAAGAGGATAAAATCCGAGCAAACACGTTTAGAGTGAGATTTTTAATTTTGTATCTTTCATCGCTCGTTCGCTTGATCGCGATTTTTGACATATATATATATATATATATATATATATATATATATATATATATATATATATATATATATATATATATATATATATATATATATATATATATATATATATATATATATATATATATATATATATATATGTCGTGCCGAATAGGCAGAACTTGCGATCTTGGCTTAAACAGCAACGTTCATCTTGCCAAATAGAACAAGTGAAAATTTGTTTATGCAATAATTTCGCCAAAATCATTCTAAACCTAACGAAAAAATATATTTCATTGTGTTTGTTTAGTATTAAATTACTATCAATGACATTAATGAAAAAAATATATCTTTAAACGTATAAGAGAAATTTTTAGAAAGGACTTAATTTTAAAAGAGTTCTTGCTAATTGACCAGTTTTACATATTCGGCACGACATATATATATATGTATGTGTATATGTCGTGCCGAATAGGCAGAGCTTGCGATCTTGGCTTAAATAGCAACGCTCATCTTGCCATATAGGAAAAGTGAAAATTTGTGTGTCCAATAATTTCGCCAAAGTCATTCTGAACCTAACGAAAAAACTATATTTCACTGTGTTTGTGATTTGTTTACTGTAAACAAATCTAAAATATATTTAGTTGGGTTAGGTTAAAATAAATTGTTCTTGTTATAATAAGGTTTGGTAAGTTTTGTAAGATTCTTTTAGTGCAAAATTAAAAATTTTTACATTAACATTAATGAAAAAAATATATCTTTAAACGTATAAGAGAAAATTTCGGAAAGGCCTTAATTTTAAATGAGTTCTTGCTAATATATATATATATATATATATATATATATATATATATATATATATATATATATATATATATATATATATATATATATATATTAGTAACAGGTACACAGAGCATTGTGTTGTATAGTGACTTGTCCTGGGAGGGAGTGAGTGCCCTACTCCGCCTCATCACACATCTTCCACTCCTCCCTTTCCTCCACAGCCCACCACAAGGAGGGAAGACCCCTCTCCTCCCCCTACCACCACCATGAACCACATGCGGTATGTGCCATGCGCCATTTTCCCTTCAGCCTGGGCTTACCACACAGTTTGAGGTATGGCAGATGATGAAGTCAGCCAGCCACAAAGCCAGGGAAACAGTGCACCCAACAATGAAAGAAGAGGCACATGTCAGGTGTGCGGAGAGTTTCGAGCACGCAACAGGGATGGTCGCATTCGTGCACACAATGGGTGTGCAGGATCACATATGCCCCCAGCAGAGAGCAGCCCACAGCCTCCACAGGCAGATGACAATTCCAATGGCAACCTCCTCACTTGTGATAACCTTCTGTTGGCATTCAAATCCACTGCTAACAGTACCCTATCCCACATCCCTGAAGCGGCTCGCCCATATGCAGCAGGGAAGTTCACAGACCTTCTCAAGCAGGTGAATGGAGGTTCCACCAACTTAGAAGCCCGAGGCACCATCCAAGCATGGCGCAACCTGCTCCTGTTCGGCAATGTCTGTCTTGCAGTTCCTGAGAGACGAGGCAAACTGCTAACCACGTCAGTTATCAAGGCAGTGCGCAACTACCCAAGAACGGATAATTGTGTCCCTCTGCCCCCTCATCGCAGGAATCGCAAAGGTAGACCCAAGAAAAGTCCCACTGAAAACGAGAAAATTTGCGCACAGGTTAGCAAAAAAATTGAAGAAGGTAACACAGTGGGAGCAATCCGAATAATTACAAGTGACGACACTGTAGCCCCCAAAGATGAGACCACAGCCCAAGCACTAAGAGACAAGCATCCAACCAGGGACACCATAGCCATCAACAACAACCCTGAGGAAGACCCCATCACTGAACAATTAATTTTGCCTGAATCGGAAGTCTATAAGGCGATTGTGTCATTTCCTGCAGGATCTGCAGGAGGTTACACTGGAATTCGACCTCAGCACCTCAAGGAGATGGTAAATCCAGTACTCGGTGCATCTGCATCACTTCTTCTCAACGAGTTGACAACTTTCGTCAACAACTGCCTGGCTGGGCGAATCCCAGAAGAAATTAAACCTTTCTTTTTTGGAGCCTCACTGTGTGCCTTGAAGAAGAAGGATGGGGAAATCAGACCCATTGCGGTTGGAAACACTCTTCGCCGTCTCGTTGCCAAAGCAGCAGTAAGAAACATTCGCCTAGAAGCTGCCAGTTTACTCCAGCCACACCAACTGGGCTTTGGGGTCCCTCAAGGCAGTGAAGCTGCAGCTCATGCGGCAAGGGCCTACATCAGGGACCTACCAGAAGACAAGGCCGTAGTCAAACTTGACTTTAGAAATGCCTTTAATATGGTAAAGAGAGATGCTGTCTTGCCAGCTGTTCGGGATCGCTTCCCCAGTCTTTTTCCCTTCATTTCAGCCGGCTACAGCAAACCCTCAATTCTTTTGTTTGGAGAACATGAAATTCTCTCATCAGAAGGTGTTCAGCAGGGTGACCCACTAGCTCCACTTCTCTTCTGCTTGGCAGTAAGAGAACTAACTTCCAGCCTAAGCAGCGAGCTCAATATCTGGTACCTGGATGATGGCACTCTGGCAGGTACTGAAGAGTCCCTGGTAGGGGACCTACAACTGGTGAAAACACAGGGAGAAGACTTGGGACTCATCCTCAATCCCTCCAAGTGTGAAATCATCACAGCAAACCAGGAAATAATCAATGCTGTGCGAAGAATCCTCCCAGAAGTCTCTACTACCACTCCGTCCAACAGTACCCTCTTGGGAGCACCGCTGGGTCACCAGGCCATCGACACAGTCCTCAAGGACAAATTGAATGACCTGATGAGAATGGAGGAGAGAATAAGCAATCTTGATGCCCATGATGCTCTGTATCTCCTCACAAGGTGCCTTACTGTTCCAAGACTCACTTACTTCCTCAGGTGTGCACCCTCTTTTGACAACCCAACACTCGACGAATATGACGCACACCTGAGGTCAACCCTTAAGAAGGCACTGAACCTGTCACTAGAGGATCAGCAATGGGATCAGGCAACCCTCCCAATGCGACTGGGAGGTATAGGGGTGCGCAAAGCAACGCATGTTGCTTTACCTGCTTTTCTGTCTTCATGTTTGGCTTCCAGTGCTTTAGTCAAGAAGATTGTTCCCGAACGCTTCAGAGACATGGTAGGAGCTCAAGACCCCAGGTTTACTGAAGCAGCGATTCGGTGGGACACCCTTACAGATTTCTCCAGTAGACCAGCTCCTCCCAAAGAACACAAACAGTCCCACTGGGACAAACCGATCATGGAAAAAATCGCCAACACAATGCTCTCCAACGCCTCAGGAAAGGACAAAGCTCGTCTCCTGGCAGTGAAGGCACCACACTCAGGAGATTTCCTGTTTGCTGTTCCCAATTCCTCCTTGGGCACTCGACTAGACCCACAGGCCATTCGGATTGGTGTTACTCTTCGCCTAGCCGCCCCCATCCTCACCGAACATAGGTGTATTTGCGGCAGGGCGACAGCTGATCAATTCGGACTTCATGGTCTCGTGTGTCACACAGCAGAAGGGAAGTATGCCAGGCATGAGGAGGTCAATGATATCATAAAGAGAAGCCTCGCCACAGCCCGTTGCCCAGCTCAACGGGAACCCCAAGTGCAGAGGTCTGACGGAAGTCTAAAGCGTCCTGATGGAGCCACTATGCTACCTTGGAAGGATGGAAAGCAGATTGCCTGGGACTACACATGTGCCGCCACATTGGCAGACACCTACTTGCCATACTCCGTAGTGGAAGGGGGTGGAGCTGCCAGCCACAGGGAGACTCAGAAGATCCGCAAATATGAAGACCTTCCCCCTTGCTATAACTTCATCCCAATAGGGTCAGAGACCCTTGGAGCATGGGGCAAGTGTGCTCTAAAGTTCCTAATAGAGCTGGGTGAAAAGCTCATCATAGAAACAAAGGACCACAGGGCGACCAGCTTCCTCTTCCAGAGACTCAGTGTTGCGATCCAGAAAGGAAATGTCTGCAGCATTCTGGGCACGCGGCCCACCGCCGGGGAGCTGGACGAAGTATTCGAGATGTAGCTCTGAGTTACCTATGTTGTTTTACTTTGTATCGTAGTTTTGTGAAAGTTCTGTCAATTTATTTTGTCTTTAAATAAAATATATATATATATATATATATATATATATATATATATACATATATATATATATATATATATATATATATATATATATATATATATATATATATATATATATATATATATATATATATATAATATAGGGGGTGGTAGGAGAAAATTCTCAAACAGCTTCAGGGAGAATATTGAGTTTTCCCTGAAGCAAGTTTATTCTTTTCTCTGAGGATGAGGGTCCCTATAACAGTTCTAGAGGTGGTACCTCCCTATATTATATATATATATATATATATATATATATATATATATATATATATATATATATATATATATATATATATATATATATATATATATATATATATATATGTCGTGCCGAATATGTAAAACTGGTCAATTAGCAAAAACTCATTTAAAATTAAGTCCTCTGTGAAATTTTCTCTTATACATTTAAAGATATATTTTTTTTATTAATGTTAATGTAAAAATTTTTAATTTTGCACTAAAAGAATCTTACAAAACTTATCTAACCTTATTATAACAAGAACAACTTATTTAGCCTAACCCAACTAAATATATTTTAGATTTGTTTACAATAATTTAATACTAAACAAACACAGTGAAATATTTTATTTTTCGTTAGGATCAGAATGATTTTGGCGAAATTATTGCATACACAAATTTTCACTTGTCCTATATGGCAAGATGAGCGTTGCTATTTAAGCCAAGATCGCAAGCTCTGCCTATTCGGCACGACATATATATATATATATATATATTTTTTTTTTCAACAAGTTGGCCGTCTCCCACCGAGGCAGGGTGACCCAAAAAAGAAAGAAAATCCCCAAAAAGAAAATACTTTCATCATCATTCAACACTTTCACCACACTCACACATTATCACTGCTTTTGCAGAGGTGCTCAGAATACAACAGCTCAGAAGCATATACGTATAAAGATACACAACATATCCCTCCAAATTGCCAATATATATATATATATATATATATATATATATATATATATATATATATATATATATATATATATATATATATATATATATATATATACATAGATAGATAGATAGATAGATTAACCTTACGAAACTGTAAACATTTATTCAAGTCGTGGCTCCAGGCAGTAGCTGCGTACTCGGGCAGAGGTTTAGCATGCGTTAGACGGGATCGTGAAGAGCTTTCTGAAGATATACCAAAATGCCAATCGAAAATTCGCCAGACTCACATACTCGGGTATTGTTCTACTGCTTTGTGCCTTTGTAGTGGCATGCTTAGTGCTTTTGGAGCCTTTTACGGTCTAAAAAGATACAGTCCGGACATCCCCTCTCTCTCTCTCTCTCTCTCTCTCTCTCTCTCTCTCTCTCTCTCTCTCTCTATCTATCTATCTATCTACCTATCTATCTATCTATCTATCTATCTCTGCTACCTTGTTACTGAACTTCAGAAAGCTTGTAAGGTAGGATTTATCGCTAATCCCAAGCTGGCTTTTGTTTATGTCGCTGTAAGTGCTCCGCCACTTTAGCTCCTATCATGGTCTTCAATATCTTTGCTAATATGCACATCACAGACAACACAACAGTGTTCTATACTGCCTGTCTCTCCCGTTTTTATTTTTCCATATATTTAGATAACGATTGCTGTTTACCAGGTTTCCAACGACTTGTATATTTTTGCTGGTGGTTTGCAGTGAGCAAGGCACTGTATTTACAGTGAAATCTTGATTTAGATTTATAGAATTAAGGACTGAAAAGTTGAAATTACGGTTTCACTGTCTGTTTCACTGTCGGCTTGCGTCACCGGTAATCCACATGGTGTCCAGTGCTTTTGTACCTTTTCTTAGAGGTCCTAGGAGAAATATTTTTAGCTCCTTTTGTTTGGCACTAATTTGTTTAACAGCTTCTTTGCTTTGTTTTCTTTTGTGTTAATGGTGCTAAATTAATTTTGCTCCTGTTGTCTAATTTATTTTACTTTCCCCGTTGTTCCAACTTCCTCTGAAGATACATCTTAGAATTTTTGGTCAGTTTACACATTTTTCTATTATTCTTTAGCTCTTTTCATTCTTTCTTTAGTGCCATCATAGTGGATATGACTTCCATCTTTAATATAATGTTGCTAATTTCGGTCCCGTCTTTAAATTCTTCTTCAGTGTTGTAATATTGTTGATAGAACTACCGACAATATGTTAGGTAGAGGACACAAGTGCAGCTAATGTGACATTTTATTGTGGATGAATGGTTCAGAGAACCGACATGTTGATAAATTAGACACATGTGCAACTCTTGGGTATCTTTATTGAGGAAACGTTTCGCCACACAGTGGCTTCATCAGTCCATACAAAGGAGAATCTTGAAGAACAGGAGGAGAATGAGGTAATCAGTCCCTCAACCTTGAGTCGATGTGGTCAGTCCATCAATCTTGAATAGAATACGGCATACGTGCTGAGAAGGAGCTTATAAACCGTTGGCAGGAGAGGTGAAGCAGTCATAGGTCGTGTAACATTTGTTCAATGTTGAAGTAGGTCGTGCCCAAAAATTAGGCAAGCTTGCCTAATTCTTGGGCACCTGCTTCACCTCTCCTGCCAACGGTTTATAAGCTCCTTCTCAGCACGTATGCCGTATTCTATTCAAGATTGATGGACTGACCACATCGACTCAAGGTTGAGGGACTGATTACCTCATTCTCCTCCTGTTCTTCAAGATTCTCCTTTGTATGGACTGATGAAGCCACTGTGTGGCGAAACGTTTCCTCAATAAAGATACCCAAGAGTTGCACATGTGTCTAATTTATCCACATTTTATTGTGGTAACGTTTCGCTCTCCAGGAGCTTTGTTAAGCCGTGCCGGCTGAACAAAGCTCCTGGAGAGCGAAATATTGCCACAATAAAGTGTTGCATTAGTTGCACTTGTGTCCTTTTACCTAACACTCTTCAGTGTTGGTTACAAATGGTGTTCCTTCCTTTAGTCTCACTTTTACGTTTTCGCTTACGATTCTTTTTCTCTTTTTTTTTTAATTTGTTAGCTTTAGTCCTCTGCTCTCTACATCTTTTCCACGCCCTGATTCTAAGCTTATTATATACCTCCAGCACATTTGTACTTGCCGCTTCTCTACATTGTGCTACTGGTGACGTTTCTGTGTGTTGCTGCTGCAGTTGTTCCACTGTGTTGCTTCTTGTGTTGCTGTCTGCTGCTACTGTTGCTGTTGCTGTCTGCTGCTACTGTTGCTGTTGCTGTCTGCTGCTACTGCTGCTGTTGCTGCTGCTCAGAGATGTGTAGGACAGTCTAAGAACGAGAGTTTTCTGAGTCTGTGTATTTGATGTTTGTGTCGAGAAAGTAAATAATAAATTGAATTAAATGCAGAAAATAAAGTGAAAGTAGAGAACGACAGGACAATGATGTTAAAGGAAACGAAAAAGACAGAGCAAAAGAAATTAAAAAAAAAGCTGTAAACAGACAGACAGAGACACACACACACACACACACACACACAGGATCCATACATAGCTTTAAGCAGAGGTACGATAAAGCTCATGGTTCAGGGAGAGTGACCTAGTAGCGACCAGTGAAGAGGCGAGACCAGGAGCTTGGACTCGACCCCTGCAACCTCAACTAGGTGAGTACAACTAGGTGAGTACACACACTAAAAAAAAACACGCACAACAGTCCAAGTGTCTATGAAAAAGTGACTTTGACAACCAGTAACTAACTAACACAAGGAAACAAAATTCGAGAATACCGTTTGGCATATCCTGTTTCTCTTGATTTTTTTCTCGTACAGTGTGTGGGTGTATTTTACCTTTGTTTTGAGATTTTTTTTTCTTTCAGTATAGTGCATTTTTAGTTTATTTTTTCCTCTTACTACGTATGGTGCATTTTTTTATACATTTATGTTACCAAATAAACTTCTTGTTTGTCCTGGTGTAAATTCTCTTCTAGGGGGGAAAAAGTTGTAAATGTTAGTTTAGTGTATGAAATACAGCAGTCGCAATTGTGGGGAGTATTTTGTTTTGTATATGGTGTATTTTGTGTACCCACTACAACCACCACACTTCTTGTCTTTTATTAAAAGATGGTATTGTTGCTGGAGCTCCAGAGGAGGTTGGGGAGAGATATGGCTCTTGGGTCGAGGGTATGGGCACTGCTATGCCCCTTTAAGGATAGGTAATGAACTATCCCTGAATTCTCTCTTGTATAACCTTATACACCGGGAAACTGCTAAGAATTGAAAGTGAGGAAGAGGAAAAGAAAGAAAGGTAGAAAGAAAGAAGGAAGAAAGAGAGGGAGGAAGGAAGGAAGGAAAAAAGACAAACAGATAGAAATAAGAAAAGGGGAATAAAAAGAAATAAAAAGAAATTATGTAGGAAAATAAAAGAGGAAAGCAGGAAAATAGCGAAGGAAGGAGAGAACAGAAAGGGAAAACAATAAGGATGCAAAATAAAATATCACAAGGAAGCAATAAAAGATAGCATAAATAAAGGAGGAGATAATAAGCTCCCACAACACACCTACTCCCCTTCTCTGGAACACAGAAGAGAAGATGATAGGATAGCCGCTCGTTGCCCGTAAATGGCAACGAGAACAGAGAAAAGGATAAGGAAATTACAAGGGCGAGACTCTCCGAGGATGCAACAAAGGGCGTATATATGACAACGTTTCTCTCCGTGTAGAGCGAAAAGCTATTACAACCCGGATTTTTGTTTGCTATCTACATCTTCTCTTCACGTTCCGGATTTGGGTAATTTGAAAAAGGAGGGTAAAAAATGAATGTGAGATGCTGGTAAATGTCACGCAACGTGAATGAGTTAATGGGACAAGAGGTCCAATAAATATTATACTTTGCGTAAAATTTGCTTAAGAACGTGGAGAGAGGAAAAAGATTTTGGAATTCATTAGTATGTTGAGTTTATGACTTCTGGTCCGCAGGTGGGTCATTAAGGTCGCAATTCACAGGGACTCCTAGACAAGAATATCATTTATACTTTAATACTTAACCAAGGGTTTAAAATAAAGTTGTAGTATATATAAAGGATGAAAAAGGCACGATACCGTGACTGGAACAATACACATATAACCCGTATATAGGAGACTTGAACTGGATAATAGACCAAGTTAGTGGCCAGGTCACGGACCAAGTCTCGGGGGCGTTCAACCCCGAAACTCCTTCCAAGTATACTCCAAGGTAAGTTGGACCGAAATGTAGTCATTAGTTTCATTCTCCTATGTGTGGGTTATTCGTGAAATATATATATATATATATATATATATATATATATATATATATATATATATATATATATATATAAATATATATATTGGGGAAATTGCAGAGACACTGCTTTCAGAGATCACAAGGTTCGTCAACAATTCCTTGGCTGGTCTGATTCCTGATGAAATTAGACCTTTCTTTTTTGGTGCAACACTTTGTGCACTTAAAAAGAAGGATGGAGGAATTCGGCCAATTGCAGTAGGCAACACGTTACGCCGCCTCGTATCCAAAGCTGCTGTCCGAAGTATTCGTGCACAGGCAGCCTTGATGCTTCAACCAAACCAGCTTGGCTTTGGGGTCTCTCAAGGAAGTGAAGCAGCGGTTCATGCAACAAGGGCATATATCAACAACCTGCCTGAGGACAATGCAGTGGTAAAATTAGATTTCAAGAATGCGTTCAATCTCCTGAAAAGAGACGTGGTATTAGCAGCAGTACAAGAACATTTCCCTGGTCTCTTCCCTTTTGTTTCAGCTGGGTATAGCAAGGAATCAATGCTTCTCTTTGGAGAGCATGAAATCACATCATCGGAGGGTGTCCAACAAGGAGATCCTCTTGCACCATTTCTCTTCTGTATTGCAGTTAGGGAAATCACAGTCAGACTGACCAGCGAGCTAAACATCTGGTTCCTAGATGATGGCACACTAGCAGGTACAAAGGAGTCCCTCCTACATGACCTTACACAGGTAATGACACGGGGACAGGAAATGGGTCTCATCCTGAATCCATCCAAATGTGAAATCATCTCAGTCAGTCAACAAGTGATAAATGCAGTGAGATCAAAACTACCAGGAGCAGCAGTCATTGCCCCCACAAATAGTGTCTTGCTAGGAGCACCTCTGGGAAGCAATGCCATTGACACAATTCTCAGGAAGAAATTGGAAGAGTTAAGGAGAATGGAACAACGAATAGGCAATCTGGACACCCACGATGCCTTGTACCTTCTCACAAAGTGCTTGAGTCTGCCCAGGTTGACATATTTCCTAAGATGTGCACCTTCATATGATAACCCTATACTGCACGAATATGACAGTATTCTGAGGCAGATTTTTACGAAAGTACTTAACCTTACTCTAGAAGACGGGCAGTGGAACCAAGCTACACTTCCAGTCAGACTAGGAGGCATTGGTGTCCGCAAGTCATCACAGATTGCGTTACCTGCTTTTCTGTCCTCGTGTATTGCATCCAGAGAGCTTGTAGCAGCGATTCTCCCTGAACATCTTAGGGACAAGATTGGAGCCCAGGACCAAAAATTCATTGACGGAGCAATGATCTGGGATAATCTAACGGGCTCAGAAACCAGACCTGCTCCCCCCAACAACTACAAACAATCGCACTGGGATGGTCCAATAGTGGAAAATATAGCCTCAACGATGCTTCAGAGTGTGGCAGGGAAGGATAGAGCCCGCCTCCTGGCAGTGAGAGCCCCTCATGCTGGGGACTTTCTGTTGGCTGTTCCCAACTCCAGCCTTGGCACACGCCTCGACCCACAGACCATCCGCATCGGTGTTGCCCTTCGACTTGCCGCCCCTATTCTCGCCGAACACAGGTGTATTTGTGGCAGTGAAGCAGCAGACAGATTCGGGTACCATGGTCTTGTGTGCCGTAAATCCGAGGGAAAGATTGCAAGACATGAGGAGGTTAATAACATTATCAAGAGGAGCCTCACAACAGCTGGATGCCCAGCAGTAAGGGAGCCACCCCAACTATGCAGATCTGATGGCAGCCAGAAGCGTCCAGATGGTATCACCCTTCAAGCCTGGACAGATGGGAAGCAGGTGGTGTGGGACTATACATGTGCATCTACCTTGGCTGATACCTATCTCCAATACACCAGGGAGGAAGGAGGGGCAGCTGCCAGCTTTAGGGAGTCCCAAAAGTCTAGAAAATATGGAGAACTTGCCCGTCATTATATGTTTGTTCCCATAGGCTCAGAGACCCTTGGCTCATGGGGAAAGAGTGCATCTAATTTCCTTAAGGAGTTGGGAAAAAGACTCATCAGGGTAACTAGGGATCCCAGGGCAGCTAGTTTTCTGTTCCAGCGGCTCAGTGCGGCTGTTCAAAGGGGTAATGCATGCTGCATTTTGGGCACACGCCCCAGCTCTGAGGAGCTGGATGAGATTTTCGCCTTATAATCGGTGATACACACGTAACAACATGTACCGTATATGCCACCTTTATATCAACAATGTATCTCTTAAATCTTTTGTGCCATATTATGTAATAAAATATTCCTACTTGTAAATATATATATATACACATATATACATATATATATATACATATATACATATATATATATATATACACATATATACATATATATATATATATATATATATATATGTCGTGCCGAATATGTAAAACTGGTCAATTAGCAAGAACTCATTTAAAATTAAGTCCTTTCTAAAATTTTCTCTTATACGTTTAAAGATATATTTTTTTCATTAATGTTGATGTAAAAATTTATAATTTTGCGCCAAAAGAATCTTAGCAAACTTACCTAACCTTATTATAACAAGAACAATTTATTTTAGCCTAATCCAACTAAATATATTTTAAATACGTTTACAATAATTTAATACCAAAGAAACACAATGAAATATATTTTTTTCGTTAGGCTCAGAATGACTTTGGCGAAATTATTGCATGCACAAATTTTCACTTGTCCTATATGGCAACATAAGCGTTGCTATTTAAGCCAAGATCGCAAGTTCTGCCTATTCGGCACGACATATATATATATATATATATATATATATATATATATATATATATATATATATATATGTGTGTGTGTGTGTGTGTGTGTGTGTGTGTGTGTGTGTGTGTGTGTGTGTGTGTGTGTGTGTGTGTGTGTGTGTGTGTGTGTGTGCTGAGAGAGATGTAAGTTTAAACGTATAGACACTGAGAGAGGCTTATAAGTCTTTCGCCAAATATACATCTGTAAACATACACCTCTCGGTAAATAGATGCCGAGAAATCATCACTTCTAGGTGCATATAATTTGCTGAAAAGTTTAATGACACTATCAATTTAAAAGACGTTTAAACATAAAAAATATCAACTTATTTCCTAATAATGAATATTTATCACGACATATACCAGAATTGGAATTTAAGGTGTGAGGGGGGTTAGAAGACGTATAACCTTCACCTGGACACGTATTTATGGCCAAATGTATCGTGATAGATGTTTTCATCCTTCCCTGTCTTATGTATGCTGGGTTGTACACCTTCCACCGCCAGCTGTATACCAGTGCTGGTGCCACTGATGTTGGCTTTGCTATTCTTTCTTCTCTTTCTTCTTTCAATATTTTCTTTATAACTAGAATGAAAGTTATACACCTCACAGGATATATACACAGATAACTGTATATACATATATGTAGATTTTAGGGGTTAAAGATATCTTGAAGAGAAGAAAACGAGGGCAATTAAAAGATTAGCTAATGTTGAAGAGACAAAACTATTTAAGCGTAAATATTGTAACTACCGATTGTAGTTTAAACCTAAGAAAAAATGAATGATAAAAGGAGAACCATTTCACAGTGTCGACGAAAAAAATGGACTAAGGCTATAATTTACATAATAAATTTATATGCAAAATTTGTGACTAGATGTTAGTAGAGAACGAGCATAGTCTCTCTCTCTCTCTCTCTCTCTCTCTCTCTCTCTCTCTCTCTCTCTCTCTATCTATCTATCTATCTATCTATCTATCTAATTTACACACACACATACACATGCAAATTGAAATGAGACCTAGAGTATGAAAGAGAGAAAATGCAAGATGAACAATAAACGACACATAGAAGGAAAAAAAACAAATAAAGGAGAATATATACAAAGAAAAACATATGAAAACCAAAACACTTGGGAAGGAATTATAGACAAACAAAATAGAGATAACAAAAAAACTTAAATAGAGAAATGAAAATACAGAAATATATTAAAAGAGAACCAGCCAAGACGTGAGAAACATGAAAGGGAAACACAATAAATATAGAAATATTGAAAAAGAAAGTTGAACTGAAAACAAAGGTATAGAGAAAATAAAATATAGAAACTTTAATATAGAAAAAACGGCATTAGGCAATATGGGAATTCCATTTTTTTTTGGTCCCTTTTAAAAATTTTTTGCTAGTTTTGGTCCAAGGACCAAAACGTCTACAATAAAGGTGCCCTAAACGAAAGCACTGACGACCGTTTCCCTATCCAATGGCTACAAAAATGGTCGCGATCTAGCCTTTTAAAGATATATTTTATAAATTTTACTTTGGGAAGTGAAATTTAATGCCCAGTCGGAGCACTTACAAAGTCATAAATAAAAAAAAAATTGAGAAAACGCCATCTAAACAAAAGCAAAAAAAAAAAAAAGCTCCTGGAAAATGAGGCAAAAATAGGTATAATCCACTGAAAGGAAGGATTCCTCCAGTTCCTCGAATCAAGAGCCCACCCTCAGCCTCAAGACAATCCGTAAAATAGAACAAAACGTATTATCATGATTAATAATATGAAATTTTCAACTTTTTTTTACAGTGTGATGAATCATAGTGTGATGAATCATAGTGTGATGAATCATAGTGTGATGAATCATAGTGTGATGAATCATAGTGTGATGAATCATAGTGTGATGAATCATAGTGTGATGAATCATAGTGTGATGAATCATAGTGTGATGAATCATAGTGTGATGAATCATAGTGTGATGAATCATAGTGTGATGAATCATAGTGTGATGAATCATAGTGTGATGAATCATAGTGTGATGAATCATAGTGTGATGAATCATAGTGTGATAAATCATAGTGCGATGAATCATAGTGTGATGAATCATAGTGTGATGAATCATAGTGTGATGAATCATAGTGCGATGAATCATAGTGTGATGAATCATAGTGTGATGAATCATAGTGTGATGAATCATAGTGTGATGAATCACAGTGTGATGACTCCCAGTGTGATGAATCCCAGTGTGATGAATCCCAGTGTGATGAATCATAGTGTGATGAATCAGAGTGTGATGAATCAGAGTGTGATGAATCAGATTGTGATGAATCACAGTGTGATGAATCAGAGTGTGATGACTCCCAGTGTGATGAATCACAGTGTGATGAATCACAGTGTGATGAATCCCAGTGTGATGAATCACAGTGTGATGAATCACAGTGTGATGAATCCTAGTGTGATAATCCCAGTGTGATGAATCACAGTGTGATGAATTCCAGTGTGATGAATCACAGTGTGATGAATCCCAGTGTGATGAATC
Source organism: Cherax quadricarinatus (assembly GCF_038502225.1). NCBI lineage: Eukaryota > Metazoa > Arthropoda > Malacostraca > Decapoda > Parastacidae > Cherax > Cherax quadricarinatus. Next base: position 22,570,754 of record NC_091344.1, read on the forward strand.
ACAATGTGATGAATCACAGTGTGATGAATCACTGCGTGTTGAATTACTGTGTGATGAATCACAGTGTTATGAATCCCAGTGTGATGAATCCAAGTGTGATGAATCCCAGTGTGATGAATCACAGTGTGATGAATCACAGTGTGATGTCTCACAGTGTGA
>NC_091344.1:22583412-22590912 GCF_038502225.1 Cherax quadricarinatus
AAGGAACTATGCATGCTCTCTGCCAATCCCTAGGTACCTTACCCTCTTACATACATTTATTAAATAATTGCACCAACCACTCCAAAACTATATCCCCACCTGCTTTTAACATTTCTATCTTTATCCCATCAATCCCGGCTGCCTTACCCCCTTTCATTTTACCTACTGCCTCACGAACTTCCCCCACACTCACAACTGGCTCTTCCTCACTCCTACAAGATGTTATTCCTCCTTGCCCTATACACGAAATCACAGCTTCCCTATCTTCATCAACATTTAACAATTCCTCAAAATATTCCTTCCATCTTCCCAATACCTCTAACTCTCCATTTAATAACTCTCCTCTCCTATTTTTAACTGACAAATCCATTTGTTCTCTAGGCTTTCTTAACTTGTTAATCTCACTCCAAAACTTTTTCTTATTTTCAACAAAATTTGTTGATAACATCTCACCCACTCTCTCATTTGCTCTCTTTTTACATTGCTTCACCACTCTCTTAACTTCTCTCTTTTTCTCCATATACTCTTCCCTCCTTGCATCACTTCTACTTTGTAAAAACTTCTCATATGCTAACTTTTTCTCCCTTACTACTCTCTTTACATCATCATTCCACCAATCGCTCCTCTTCCCTCCTGCACCCACTTTCCTGTAACCACAAACTTCTGCTGAACACTCTAACACTACATTTTTAAACCTACCCCATACCTCTTCGACCCCATTGCCTATGCTCTCATTAGCCCATCTATCCTCCAATAGCTGTTTATATCTTACCCTAACTGCCTCCTCTTTTAGTTTATAAACCTTCACCTCTCTCTTCCCTGATGCTTCTATTCTCCTTGTATCCCATCTACCTTTTACTCTCAGTGTAGCTACAACTAGAAAGTGATCTGATATATCTGTGGCCCCTCTATAAACATGTACATCCTGAAGTCTACTCAACAGTCTTTTATCTACCAATACATAATCCAACAAACTACTGTCATTTCGCCCTACATCATATCGTGTATACTTATTTATCCTCTTTTTCTTAAAATATGTATTACCTATAACTAAACCCCTTTCTATACAAAGTTCAATCAAAGGGCTCCCATTATCATTTACACCTGGCACCCCAAACTTACCTACCACACCCTCTCTAAAAGTTTCTCCTACTTTAGCATTCAAGTCCCCTACCACAATTACTCTCTCACTTGGTTCAAAGGCTCCTATACATTCACTTAACATCTCCCAAAATCTCTCTCTCTCCTCTGCATTCCTCTCTTCTCCAGGTGCATACACGCTTATTATGACCCACTTCTCGCATCCAACCTTTACTTTAATCCACATAATTCTTGAATTTACACATTCATATTCTCTTTTCTCCTTCCATAACTGATCATTTAACATTACTGCTACCCCTTCCTTTGCTCTAACTCTCTCAGATACTCCAGATTTAATCCCATTTATTTCCCCCCACTGAAACTCTCCTACCCCCTTCAGCTTTGTTTCGCTTAGGGCCAGGACATCCAACTTCTTTTCATTCATAACATCAGCAATCATCTGTTTCTTGTCATCCGCACTACATCCACGCACATTTAAGCAACCCAGTTTTATAAAGTTTTTCTTCTTCTCTTTTTTAGTAATTGTATACAGGAGAAGGGGTTACTAGCCCATTGCTCCCGGCATTTTAGTCGCCTCATACGACACGCATGGCTTACGGAGGAAAGATTCTTTTCCACTTCCCCATGGACAATAGAAGAAATAAAAAAGAACAAGAGCTATTTAGAAAAAGGAGAAAAACCTAGATGTATGTATATATATATATGCATGTGCGTGTCTGTGAAGTGTGACCAAAGTGTAAGTAGGAGTAGCAAGATATCCCTGTTATCTTAGCGTGTTTATGAGACAGAAAAAGAAACCAGCAATCCTACCATCATGCAAAACAGTTACAGGTTTTTGTTTCACAGTCATCTGGCAGGACGGTAGTACTTCCCTGGGTGGTTGCTGTCTACCAACCTACTACCTATATATATATATATATATATATATATATATATATATATATATATATATATATATATATATATATATATATATATATATATATATATATATATATATATATATATATATATGTACACACACACCAAACACTTGGGTAAATTTATGTAACACTCCCAAATTGCAGGTCTCTGACCATTGGTCATAAAACAGTGAATATTTATGCTATCTTAGGACAAGAAACGAACCACTTATACCCGGATTAGACCGACCTCAAAACGTCATAGGGTCATGTGATATATTCAGACCTAACGGGGCTATATCACCATGTTTCTTCAGTGTCTTTATAATTTTAATTGCGAAAAAAAATTAATGATAGAGTCTTAAAGTTTCATGGAGGATTTGCTTTTAAAAAATAATTAATCTGATAGAGAATGGGAGTTGACACAGTTGCTCTTTACCGATGACTCGAAGCTTTTGGGAGATTGGCAAGAAAAGTTTCAGATATTGATGGAGGAGCTTGGAAGAGAATAAAAAGAAAGTGGAAAATAAATAATAGAGATAAAATGACGATAAAAGGGAAGTTGACTTTAGGAAGAGAATGTACTAAGATAATCGCCAGTGGATGTATCAGTAGAGTCTAACAACGACTAGATAAATCACAATGTTATATAAGAGGATGGCAGAAGGTTGGCTATTGATAAAGTAATATACTAACACGTGTAAGTCACTGTGACCCAAACACTGCGAATGAACGCATAGCCCTTGCCGTCATTATTAATGATGATTCCTACACCACCATCATTATAAATAATGACCCCTGCATCACCAACATAATTAATGATGACCCCTGCACCGCAATCATTATTAATGATCACAGCTACACCATCATCATTATTATTGATGACCAGTGCACCACTATCATTATTAATGATGACGAGTGAACCACCATCATTATTAATGTTGATCACTGCACCACAATCATTATGAATGATGACAGCTACAAATCTGACTATTTCTACTGATCGGTCAAAATTCTCGACTGCAGCAAAAGTTTACAATTTACTCAGTTCCCGGCATACACTCTCCAAATCCCAGCTCCTAATTACTGATTCACCCAGTTCCTAAGTAATAATTCACCCAGTTCCTAATCACTGATTCACCCAGTTCCTAATTAGCAATCTAGATTCTCAGTACCCGATTCCCAGTTTGTATTACGAGAAAGTCACTCCCACATTCTTTAAGTTTGACTCGTACATTCTTCAAGCTTATTGAAGAAAAAAATTTCTGGAATTCGAACAGACTGATGATATGACCTTTGTGAAATTCCATGAGGAGGTGGAAAAATATAAGAACCCACAATGCAGTTCCGAACGTGGCGACAGAACTTAAGGACAGAACGTGGGGACGAAAATGCAAGCAGATGGCAGAAGAAACAGAAATAAGCAGGCATTTGCAATGACAGACATGTAACATATACATATATATATATATATATATATATATATATATATATATATATATATATATATATATATATATATATGAGAATATAAAAAATATAACTAATCAAGAAGGTGAAAGATGTGAATCTTGAAAAAGGTGGGAGAATGTCGGTCATTGATTCTCACTCACACGTTTCTCATTTCTTCTTCATTCCGTGAGACACGCGATAGTGGCTCGATCCTCCGTCGCGTGCCACGACGAGAGGAGCAATAATTGGAGAGGGCAATTCATAGATTCATAGATATTTCACCACTTGCCTTCATATTTTTTTTTGGAGTGGATTTATTTTACGTGTGTAAACATTACTCCTGATAAATATATATATATATATATATATATATATATATATATATATATATATATATATATATATATATATATATATATATATATATATATATATATATATATATATATTACAAAATCAATTAAATGTGCAACCTTACCAAAATAATAACCAGTCTTACAACCATTAAAAATTTCACTAATATACAAAGGCAGAACCAAAGTCCTGTGCCTTTCAGGGTTATATACAACACGTGGCCACAAGGTTATATATACCTGAAGGTGCATATACCCCCAAAAATTATTATAATCCTTATTTAAAGTATTAATGTATTCTTGACTTGTGGTAAATAGGTGATAAGCAGCCTTGATGACCCTCGTGTAGTCGATGAGGTATAAACCTCATTAACATACGAATGATGGCCACGTAAACAATACCTGGCTCTCACGTAATTCACTTATGGCAGCATATGTGAATACATTTCTGCTAGGGGAGAGGTGCCCTGCTGCTGGTGAGGGGCTCTTGACCCAATTAAATGGAGCTATCCTACTCTATTCTTTAATCAAAATTGATTGACTTCCGTTCCCCTTTCCATTTTAAAGGTACCCTATAATAATAATAATAATAATAATAATAATAATAATAATAATAATAATAATAATAATAATAATAATAATAATAATAATAATAATAATAATATAATAATAATAATAATAATAATAATAATAATAATAATAATAATAATAATAATAATAATAGTAATAATAATAATAATAATAATAATAATAGTAATAATAATAATAATATTAATAATTTGTAAATAAATTTACGAAGTGTAGCATAATACAAGCCCTAACGAAGCAAATACAGAGACAAGAAAGTGAATCAAAACAAAATCGAAGAAAAAACGCAACATAGAATAAACTACATATAATAATCGAGAAAGAAAATGTAATGGCAGCAAATTCTTCAGAGATATCCTGAGAAATCCTTCAGAAGAGCACACGACATATCCTGAGAAATAATTGATGAGTCGTGCAAGTCCCTCGGAATGAAATTGATATGAATTTTAAGGCCGGATATTGCTACTGCTTCTTCATAAAGAATATATCTATATTGACAAATTTGCAAAATTTATTGAAAGCCATTTCCCTCATAGATGTATTCTTGTTCTTGCAAAACACTCCAGTTATCTACTTAATGGGAAAAACCTACTACTGCTACTTCTACTGCTACTACTACTGCTACTACTACTGCTACTACTAATTCTACTCCTACTACTTCTACTACTACTAATACCTCTCCTTTCTTCTCCCTTCCCCTACCGTAGTGCCTCCTGCCCTTCTTTACTTTTCTCTCCCTAGCCGTGTGTTGACAATTGTCCGGGGTAGACCGACACATCGTCATAAGGTACCTCTTCTTAGTACTTGTTTATGTCTATCAGTGAGGTTTATGTCCATCAGTAAACACATTCTGAACGAACTTCAAACGCTATCTTCAGCATTAAAATTTCGTTCATTGGTGATGAACGGGAGTCACATTAGTGACTCCCTTTGCATCGTCTATAAATGGATCTCTCAGTGTATATATACCTAGAAATGTATATACACTGAGAAGTGTATTTCTTTCACTGTATTTACACCAAGATATGTGTATCTTCCTTAAGGGATGTGCACCGAGCTGTGCACATCTCTCAGTGATCATATAATAATCGCTTACGTTAATTCCTACTTAGGGATGAAAATAATCGTAAAGCTTAAAGGAAACCTTAATGAGCTTCGTGCAGTCGACAGACTTCACACTTAAAAAGCTCAATTAAACGACATTCAGATAAATTCAACTGCCAATAAAGGAGATAAACAGAGAGAATGTTAAACCAAATGAGGATTCAGCAACGACAGATAAACATGGGAAGCAGTAGGAAAAGACGTGAAAACGCTGAAACTGAAACACCACAGACTAAACGAGACACAAACACAGACAGAGCAATAAAACTCGTAATATGTAAATTCTACTCCATGGGAAGATCCAGATATGGAGGAACTGGCACACCAAAAAAATGAGAGAGAAGTTAAATCCGCAATTTTTATCCCCTGTTCTTTGACTATCTTCAAGCCACAATTGTGACTTGTTAATGGTATAGAGAGGACCTAAACGTCGTCAATAGTTTCCTCTCGAAACTGTAAATTGTTCCAGTTATGGTACTGTGAACTTTGTTCTGTCAAACGAATGCAAATGTCAGCAATTCGAGAACTGAATAATCACTCTAAAAGCTATACTCTAGTTGATGGCTCGCCAGACCGGTAAAAACATGCAAAGCCTTACTCGGTAAAATACAGTGCTAGAACATAGGCTCCCTAGCACTAGAGGAACGACAGTGGTAGAACATAGGCTCCCTAGCACTAGAGGAACGACAGTGCTAGTATCTACACTGCCTAACACTAGAGGAACGGCAGTGGTAGAACATAGGCTCCCTAGCACTAGAGGAACAACAGTGCCAGAACCTAGACTAACTAGCACTAGAGGAACGGCAGTGGTAGAACATAGGCTCCCTAGCAATAGAGGAACGACAGTGCCAGAACCTAGACTCACAAGCACTAGAGGAACGAGAGTGCTAGTACCTACACTGTCTAACACTAGAGGAACGATTGTGGTAGAAGATAGACTGCCTAGCACTAGAAGAACGACAGAGCTAAGACTCAGACTACCTGGCACTTCAGAAAGAACAGTAGTTTAACCTAAGCTGTCTAGATTTTCAATGAAATTCTCAAAAAAATACAGATATACACAGCATTTACAAAAACGCATCCCTTAAACCTGACATTTTTAAAAACTGGAGTAAAAATTCCACATACTATATTTGAAAATCAAAAGTCTAACTAAAATCCTACCTAGCCTCTAATTATGTGCCAGGGAATCTCGAAAATAATATAATCATACCCAATTACTAAAAATTCTGATTTCTCGTGGGCAATCGGTAATTCTCAAACCCACATACACATAAAAACACCACCAAGCCAAGTGTCTGTCAACATATGCCTTTGATAGCTGGTAACTAACTCATTCTCTCTGTCTGTCTGTCTGTCTTTCTGTCTGTCTTTCTGTCTGTCTTTCTGTCTGCCTGTCTGTCTGTCTGTCTGTCTGCCTGTCTGTCTGTCTGTCTCTCTCTCTCTCTCTCTCTCTCTCTCTCTCTCTCTCTCTCTCTCACTCTCTCTCTCTCTCTCTCTCTCTCTCTCTCTCTCTCTCTCTCTCTCTCTCTCTCTCTCTCTCTCCTCCCTCTCTCTGTCTTTACTGTGAGGACCTTCTACTCCATGAAGCATCGTGATTAGTGGACTGCCCCTTCCTTGAGGTCTCAAAGGGATGGGGTGGTAACCGAAGCGAAATGAATTGTTTCTGTGTTCCACAGTGGTTAGACCCCAACCATGTGTGCTCAACAGTGGTTGAACCTCAACCATGTATTTTCATCAGTGTTTGAACCACAACCACGTGTGTTTCACATTAGTTGAACCATTCCCATGTGTTCCACAATGGTTGAGCGGCAGCCATGTATTCCGCAGTGGTTGGCCCCAACCATGTGTATTCAACAGTGGTTAGACCACAACCATGTGTGTTCAGCAGTGGTTGAACCACACCTATGTGTTCCACAGCTGCGGCTCAGTTAGGGTCGGCCTTGTTAACTAGAAATTATGCAGACAAATTTTTGATACATGATGCCTAGGCAGTTCCA
>NC_091344.1:22598412-22620912 GCF_038502225.1 Cherax quadricarinatus
ACTTGTTTACTATAGTCGAGTGACTCTTGTTTACATTTCAAAGTGTAGTTGTTTACTGTTGTGTATTGATTATTTTTCTTCTTACAAAACTGCGATGTATGCAAGCTTTGATGACTAACTTTATTGATCTAAACTTTGTTAGTTCCTAGTGGTTACACACGTGTGTACATTGTTTGTTCCTAGTGATTACACACGTGTGTACATTGTTAGTTCCTACTGGTTACACACGTGTGTACATTGTTAGTTCCTAGTGGCTACACACGTGTGTACATTGTTAGTTCCTACTGGTTACACACCTGTGTACATTGTTAGTTCCTACTGGTTACACACGTGTGTACATTGTTAGTTCCTAGTGGTTACACACGTGTGTACATTGTTAGTTCCTAGTGGTTACACACGTGTGTACATTGTTAGTTCCTACTGGTTACACACGTGTGTACATTGTTAGTTCCTACTGGTTACACACGTGTGTACATTGTTAGTTCCTAGTGGTTACACACGTGTGTACATTGTTAGTTCCTACTGGTTACACACATGTGTACATTGTTAGTTCTACTGGTTACACACGTGTGTACATTGTTAGTTCCTACTGGTTACACACCTGTGTACATTGTTAGTTCCTACTGGTTACACACGTGTGTACATTGTTAGTTCCTAGTGGTTACACACGTGTGTACATTGTTAGTTCCTACTGGTTACACACGTGTGTACATTGTTAGCTCCTACTGGTTACACACGTGTGTACATTGTTAGTTCCTACTGGTTACACGCGTGTGTACATTGTTAGTTCCTACTGGTTACACACCTGTGTACATTGTTAGTTCCTACTGGTTACACACGTGTGTACATTGTTAGTTCCTACTGGTTACACACGTGTGTACATTGTTAGTTCCTACTGGTTACACACCTGTGTACATTGTTAGTTCCTACTGGTTACACACGTGTGTACATTGTTAGTTCCTACTGGTTACACACGTGTGTACATTGTTAGTTTCTACTGGTTACACACGTGTGTACATTGTTAGTTTCTACTGGTTACACACGTGTGTACATTGTTAGTTCCTAGTGGTTACACACGTGTGTACATTGTTAGTTCCTAGTGGTTACACACGTGTGTACATTGTTAGTTCCTACTGGTTACACACCTGTGTACATTGTTAGTTCCTACTGGTTACACACGTGTGTACATTGTTAGTTCCTACTGGTTACACACCTGTGTACATTGTTAGTTCCTACTGGTTACACACGTGTGTACATTGTTAGTTCCTACTGGTTACACACGTGTGTACATTGTTAGTTCCTACTGGTTACACACGTGTGTACATTGTTAGTTCCTACTGGTTACACACGTGTGTACATTGTTAGTTCCTACTGGTTACACGCGTGTGTACATTGTTAGTTCCTACTGGTTACACACGTGTGTACATTGTTAGTTCCTACTGGTTACACACGTGTGTACATTGTTAGTTCCTACTGGTTACACATCTGTGTACATTGTTAGTTCCTAGTGGTTACACACGTGTGTACATTGTTAGTTCCTAGTGGTTACACACGTGTGTACATTGTTAGTTCCTACTGGTTACACACGTGTGTACATTGTTAGTTCCTACTGGTTACACACGTGTGTACATTGTTAGTTCCTACTGGTTACACATCTGTGTACATTGTTAGTTCCTAGTGGTTACACACGTGTGTACATTGTTAGTTCCTACTGGTTACACACCTGTGTACATTGTTAGTTCCTACTGGTTACACACGTGTGTACATTGTTAGTTCCTACTGGTTACACACCTGTGTACATTGTTAGTTCCTACTGGTTACACACGTGTGTACATTGTTAGTTCCTACTGGTTACACACGTGTGTACATTGTTAGTTCCTACTGGTTACACACCTGTGTACATTGTTAGTTCCTAGTGGTTACACTTGTGTACATTGTTAGTTCCTAGTGGTTACACTTGTGTACATTGTTAGTTCCTAGTGGTTACACTTGTGTACATTGTTAGTTCCTAGTGGTTACACTTGTGTACATTGTTATTTGTACCAGAAGCACACGTTCTCACATTGCTGTCATTTAGAGACGTTAAGTCATTCCTCACACGGATGGAACAAACTAAAGGGAACTTTCTTCATTATCATTCTGATATCCAATTAATTTATTCCTGTCTTCCCATTAAATACATCAATTAAAGAAAGTCTTAGATCACCGTATATATATATATATATATATATATATATATATATATATATATATATATATATATATATATATATTTTTTTTTTTTTTTTTTTTTTTTTTTTTTTTTTTCAACAAGTCGGCCGTCTCCCACCGAGGCAGGGTGACCCAAAAAAGAAAGAAAATCCCCAAAAAGAAAATACTTTCATCATCATTCAACACTTTCACCACACTCGCACATTATCACTGTTTTTGCAGAGGTGCTCAGAATACAACAGTCTATATATATATATATATATATTACATATATATATATTACATATATATATATATATATATATATATATATATATATATTTTAAATATATATATATTATATATATATATATATATATATATATATATATATATATATATATATATATATATATATATATATATATATATATATTACATGTCGTGCCGAATAGGTAAAATTGGTCAATTAACATGAACTCATTTAAAATTAAGTCCTTTCTACAAAATTTTCTTATAAGTTTAAAGATATATTTTTTTATTTACGTTAATGTGAAAATTAATAATTTTGCACCAAAAGAACTTTAGAAAACTTACCTAATCTTACTATAACAAGCGCAATTTAATTTAGCCTAATCTAACTAAATAAATTTTAGATTAGTTAACAATAATATAATAATAAACAACCACAATGAAATATAAATATATATAATATATATATATATATATCTATATATATATATATATATATATATATATATATATATATATATATATATATATATATATATATATATATATATATATATATAATATATAGTATAATATATTATATATATATATATATGTATATATTTTTGTTTTTTTTGCTAGGTTAGGAATGATTTTTGCGAAATTTTTGCATGCACAAATTTTCGGTTGCCTTATTCGGCAAGAAGAGCATTGCTGTTTCAGGCAAAATAGCAAATTGTACCTATTCGGCACGACATATACATATATATCTTAGTGTATATACGTTGAGAGTTTTTTTTTTTTTTCACTAGTGTGTAACAAGCAGCCTACATGACCCTCGTGTAGTAGCTAGGTTCTAAACTCCTATTAACTAGTCAGTCAACTAGGTTCAGTCCTCCTGAAAGAAGCTCCCTTGAATAACTAGCTATACTGTGGACGCCCCAGATTGCCTTCTACAAGTCTCTCAGTATGAACTAAGAAGAGACGTAATATCGCATCACATGAACCAGTATTCCTGTTAACACAGACTATTTCCTTTTATGAACCACAGAGACCATGAATTCTATTATTTAACATTATATTGATGAGGAGACCACCGATGAAAAACTTTGTTTACATCATCGTCGTTCTCAATACGAGGTCTTCTGATGGTTTTTTTATACGTTCAGGGAGGAGTTGGGAGGAGAGAGACAACGAGAGAATGGGAGGGAGACAGCAAGGGTGTGAGGAGGAGGGAGACAACGAGGGAATGGGAGGGAGACAGCAAGGGGGTGAGGAGGGAGACAACGAGGGAATGGGAGGGAGACAGCAAGGGGGTGAGGAGGGAGACAACGAGGGAATGGAAGGGAGACAGCAAGGTGGTGAGGAGGGAGACAACGAGGGTATGGAAGGGAGACAGCAAGGGAGTGAGGAGGAGGGAGACAACGAGGGAGTAGGAAAGAGACAATGAGTAAGTGAAAGGGGGGAGATAAAGAGGGTGTGGGTAGGAATCTAGCTAGGTTTGGCTTAGCTGGGTAGAGCAATCAACATTAACACATGTGGGTTCTGTAACACCTAACCAGACACAAGTGACAGTCACACAGCAGCAACAGTCACACAGGTGGTTTAGTTGGTGTAAGGATGGACATGGTTCTGTTTCACAGTTATCTCTAAAAAAGAGAACTGCGAGAGTGAAGAAACTGTGTATGTGTACTGGGAGAACTGGGTCTAACAAAAGCATGAGATACAACCCCAGTACCGAGCAAGGTGGGTCGCTCCTTTGTGATCTACGACCCCTCGACTCTCTGAACCGAGGTCCTGAAAGCCCAACGTTCAATTAGTAACCCTTGGTCGAGTACCTTCACAGGAATTAGTGAATTGCTGCCACCAGGAATATCCCAGGATAACACCTGTGTGTGTGGCCCTGTGTGCACGTGGAGTTACCAATTGTCAATGGGACTTGTCGATAGACACTTGGCCTAGTTGTGTTAGTGCATTCACCTAATTGTGGGTGCATGGGTAGATTCATAGCTCCTGGCCCCGGTGTGCATGTTTGTATGTGTTCTTAGTGATGGGTGCTAACTGGAATCTTGTCATACTTCATATTCTTTAATATTTTCAATATTTGGATGAAATTTTGCTAGATTCTCAGATCTTCCTTGATCTTTCAAACACACACACACACACACACACACACACACACACACACACACACACACACACACACACACACACACACACACACACACACACACACACACACACACACACACACACACACACACACACACACACACACACACACACACACACACACACACACACACACACACACACAATATGGTCAGGGGAGACATGATAACGACATACAAAATACTGTGTGGAATAGACAAGGTGGACAGAGATAGGATGTTTCAGAGATGGGACACAGAAACAAGGGGTCACAATTGGAAGTTGAAGGCCCAGATTAGTCAAAGAGATGTTAGGAAGTATTTCTTCAGTTAGAGTAGTCAGGAAGTGGAATAGCCTAGCAAGTGAGGTAGTGGAGACAGGAACCATACATAGCTTTAAGATGAGGTATGATAAAGCTCATGGAGCAGGGAGGGAGAGGACCTAGTAGCACTCAGTGAACAGGCTGGGCCAGGAACTGAGTCTCGATCCCTGCAACCACAATTAGGTGAGTGCACACACTGAAGGCGAATTCTAATATCACTTCAGAGGACACATGTTGACAATGTGTGAGTACATGTTGACACTGTGTGAGTACATGTTGACACTGTGTGAGTACATGTTGACACTGTGTGAGTACATGTTGACACTGTGTGAGTGCATGTTGACACTCTGTGAGTACATGTTGACACTGTGTGAGTACATGTTGACACTGTGTGAGTACATGTTGACACTGTGTGAGTACATGTTGACACTGTGTGAAAACGTTATGAAAATGTTGAAGAAGCGATTAGGATGTAAATGCCAGTCTTGATTCTAGAGTTTATAAAAGAAAAGTATAATTTACTGAAAGTACAACCGGAGAGAAGAGATGTTAGCCAGAGAGGTCACTCGGGAGAGATGTAAACCAGAGAGGTCACTCAGGAGAGATGTCAGCCAGAGAGGTCACTCGGGAGAGATGTCAACCAGAGAGGTCACTCAGGAGAGATGTAAACCAGAGAGGTCACTCAGGAGAGATGTAAACCCGAGAGGTCACTCAGGAAAGATGTTAGCCAGGGAGGCCACTCAGGGAAACTGACTGTCAGAGGCTGAATTATCCAGCTTCACCCTCAGGAAAGACTGTTTCTAGCAGCTGAGACATGGGACTCATCTTCTAGTGTGTCAAGACAGCTCAGAATGATGAAAAATAAATCACACTATCCTTCAGGATACTGTGAAAGTCACACTATCCTAAGCTACCCTGACACACTATCCTTCAGGATACTGTGAAGGTCACACTATCCTAAGCTACCCTGACACACTATCTTTCTCGACCTGTACTTGTTTCATGGACGCGTTCCTGTGAAGACATCAGCTAGTAGAGAAGCGTCATCTCGCAGGAGGACCGTGGGTATCCCAGCGTCGTTCTTAGGGCTGAAGTGGTGGTGCTGGTGATGTTGTTTTCCTAAGATTGGTAGTGTCCTCAGCTGGTTGGTAGTGTGCTCAGCTGGTTGGTAGTGTGCTCAGCTGGTTGGTAGTGTGCTCAGCTGGTTGGTAGTGTCCTCAGCTCGTTAGTAGTGACCTCAGCTCGTTGGTAGTGACCTCAGCTCGTTGATAGTGTCCTCAACTGGTTGGTGTCCTCAGCTGGTTGGTATTTTCCTCAGCTGGTTGGTATTGTGCTCAACCGGTTGGTATTGTCCTCAACTGGTTAGTAGTGTCCTCAGCTGGTTGGTAGTGTGCTCAGCTGGTTGGCTGTGTTCTCAGCTGGTTGGTAGTGTCCTCAAGTGGTTAGTAGTGTCCTCAGCTGGTTGGTAGTGTTCTCAGCTGGTTGGTAGTGTTCTCAGCTGGTTGGTAGTGTTCTCAGCTGGTTAGTAGTGTTCTCAATTGGTTAGCAGTGTCCTCCTTCGTCTGACAATTCACTCTAAAAATTTTCTTGACACTTGACCTGACTAAAAAACTTCACATCATCCCCCTTAATAAGTAGGGTCATATGTGAGGTCATATGTGAGGTCATATGTGAGGCTTTATAAGTCTTCTGTTTACCTGGAGTTTACCTGGAGAGAGTTCCGGGGGCCAACGCCCCCGCGGCCCGGTCTGTGACCAGGCCTCCTGGTGGATCAGAGCCTAATCAACCAGGCTGTTACTGCTGGCTGCACGCAAACCAACGTACGAGCCACTATAATTTTTTACTATTCCTCAAAAACGTATAAAATTTCATTATTTTTCATTATAGTTATTTTGCCATATTAAGATGCTATCAGTCTCTCGTGATCTTACTGAATATATCTATATTTATCTATCTATCTAATTATATATGTTAACACGCTGGCCGTCTCCCATCTACATCTACTGTGTAGGAACACCAATGGTATGGTGTTGAAAGATAGACTTGGTTATCTACAACTTTCTTTGCCAGTTTTAAAGTAACACCTATAAAGATTATACTTCTGAAGTGGCAACAAGTTGTACAGTCTCAACTGGCACTTTATTTGTTAATGTAAGAGCCTTATATATCCAATACATCCCTAAAAAGATTGACTTCTCCTTCTTCTGCTATCACTACTACTACTACTACCACTACTACTACTACCACTACTACTACTACTACTACTACTACTACTACCACTACTACTACTACCACTACCACTCCTACTACTACTACTAATACTACTAATGATAATAATAATAATATATTTGCTTCATCTTCGACCGTCTTTGAAAACGTTCTTAGAGAGAAGTGGATTTTGTGAATTAGTTTGGCAAGGTGATAACAGAAGTTACTCTGGAGTGGTGTTACATGTGCAGAAATGCACATCTAACACCATCTATGTTTTTCGCCAGGCTTTATTCATCTCAACTACGAGTATAGAAAGCTGGTTAGATAATTGATATCCAGGTTTGAAATTGGAATTTCTTCACTGCGTTTATAGTCTACCAACTACGCAGTGGTTATTAAGGTTCTATGTCACCTGTACATTAACAATCAGTGATTTCTTAATAAGTATTAGAATGATCTCTTAGTGTGTTTAAATAGAGATATATTTAGTTTACATACCTTTGTCCTTCTTAATTTTCAGTAATGAGGTGTACTGTAATTATGTAGCATAGAAATAGTAGTGTTTACCCTCTATAAAATCTTGTTTTCTTTTACTATTTGTGGGATATTATTTTCTTCTATAATCCTGGGGTAACATTTGCAGTTTTCATATATTTATCAGTTTAATTAAGTTAATGAAATTTCGCCTTCTCGTTCTCCTTTTCTTATATTTTCTTCATCTTCAGCTTCATATGGTAAAGTTAGGGAAAGAGGCAGTGAGACTCCTTCTCAACAACTCCAAAGGAGAAGTCATCTCAATCAGCCAGTTTGTAATTACTGCCATTATATCCATTCTACCAGAAGTTTCGACACATTCCCTGAGGACAAAATAACTGAACTGAAGAGGTTGGAGGCTGGAATAAGGATGTCCACAATGCTCTGTGTCTCCTGCCCAGACTAACCTATTTCTTGAGGTGTGCACCTTCTTTGCACACCTCAAGAAATAGGTTGAGTAAAAACTACTTACTATTGAGGCCAGTGTTCAGGTTCGCGCTGAATCTATCTCTGGAAGACCAACAATGGGATCAAGTAACACTTAAGTGTTACCGGGGCAAATAGGAGTTCGCAAGGCAACGCAAATAGCATCACCAGCATTTCTCTCCTCGTGTACTGCATCCAGTGAGGTGGTGTATGAGAGAGTCTCAGGCCGCTTGAAAGGTGTTAGGAACTCACAACCCAAACTTCATGGAAGCAGCAGCGCAGTGAGATATTTCTGCTGACTCTTCAAGCAGAGAGACTCCTCCCACAGATCATGAAGTCTCACGGGGACAAAGACATCTAGGAGAAATCTACTAAGTGTCACTCGACAGTGCTTCAGGAAAGGAGTACTCACCTCCTAGCGGTGAAGGCACCACATGCTATGACTTTCATCTTTTTGGCTTTTCCTAATTCCTCTGTGGGTACTCACCTCGACACCCCAGCCCATTAACACTTGTACAGCTCTTCGCCTAGCCGCCTCCATTCTCACAGAACACGTGTCTATCTGTGGCAGTGCGCCAGCTGGTTAATTTGGGTTCCATGGTCTCGTCTGTCACAGACCAGAAGAAAAGCTTTCCTACCGCCTGTTACCCATCAGGACGGGAACCTCGGGGTACGCAGTCCCGATGGCAGCTACAACACAGATTTAGTGACTATGCTATGCTATACCCGGAAAGATAGTAAGCAGTTAGCAGGGGACTACACCTGCTCATCTACACCTGTGCATAATACGCTAGGTCAAAGCCAAAGGTGTAGGGTTCCGCCAGTTGAGACAGACCCAGAAGATCAACAAATACAGAGGTCAGGCACCATGCTACACCTTCTTTCCAATAGAATGGAAGACCCTGGGAGCACGAGACTAGCGTGTTGTTAAGTTTCTGAAGGAGTCAGGTGACAAATTCACTGGGGAAATCAAGGACCCTACATCGACCAGTTTTCTTTTCTTGAGACTCACTGTTGTGAAAGAGGAAATGCTTGCATTATAATAATATTAATAATGTGATGAATGGTTTTGAAAACCGACAAGTTGAAGAACTTATGCAACATATGGGAATCTATATTGAAGAAACGTTTCGCCACACAGTGGCTTCATCAGTCTTATACAAAGCAGTAAGGTGTAAGGAGAGGAGGAGTTTGAGGTAATCAGTCCCTCAGCCTGGAGTCGATGTGTTCAGTCCATCAATCTTGTAGAAAGCACAACACAGGGCCGTAGCAGTGGCTTATATACTGTTGTCCAACCTCTGGACGAAGACCTACTTCGACTAGTGGATGGTACCACTATGACCCCGCATCCTCCTGCTTTGCCTCACCTGACTACAGTATATAAGCCACGTCTACGGCCATATGCTGTACTTTCTATAAGACTAATGGACTGAACACATCGACTCCAGGCTGAGGGACTGATTACCTCAAACTCCTCCTCTCCTTATACCTTCCTGCTTTGTAATGGACTGATGAAGTCACTGTGTGGCGAAACGTTTCTTCAATAAAGATTCCCCTATGCTGCATAAATGTCTCAATTCTTCAATAATAATAATAATAATAATAATAATAATAATAATAATAATAATAATAATAATAATAATAATATTTATTTATTTATACAGGTATATTATACAACTGATACAGACCTAGCTGACATCAGTGGCATGCTTTATAGAAACTCCCTGGTTATGTAGATCATTTCGGGCAGCTTAAATAAATCTTGATCTTCAGGATGCGACCCACAACAGTCTGCTAACACCCAGGAACCTACTTACTGCTAGGTGAAGAAGAGAAGCAGGTGTATAGAAACATGAGCGATGTTTGAATGGTGTCGGGGATCGATCCCGGACCCTACAGTGTGTGAGCCAAAGATGGTTCCAATCAAGCCACCAGCACCCCCGTTCTCTCTCTCTCTCTCTCTCTCTCTCTCTCTCTCTCTCTCTCTCTCTCTCTCTCTCTCTCTCTCTCTCTCTCTCTCTCTCTCTCTCTCTCTCTCTCTCTCTCTCTCTCTCTCTCTCTCTCTCTCTCTCTCTCTCTCTCTCTCTCTCTCTCTCTCTCTCTCTCTCTCTCTGTCTGTCTTTCTCTTTCTCTCTCTCGCTCTCCCTCTCTAATAAAAACACACACGTTGATTGAATACGAAAGTCTACTCTGTGCATTGTCCGTCCACTTTACTGCAAATGAAGTTTGGCTCCAGTGTAGGTAAACTAGTCTGTCATAAAGTACACTCTTGTGTAAAGAAAACGTCTGTGACTTATCGTACCTGATTATTATTCTTTATGTATATATATATATATATATATATACATATATATATATATATATACATAGCTAGGGTCTTCTATTCCTGCTGAGTCACTGAGGGTGTCAGGAAGAATTTGTCTTATCAACTCGTTTGATGCAATGGAAGAGGATAGGAAAGCTGGTAGAGCAATCTGGGAGGATCTGCGTACTCCTAGCCCTCCAAGCCTGACCGGAAGTGAGGCTTGCAACCACTGTCCATCGTCAAGGGAAAGATTCAATACACTCTCTAGCATGGCCTTCAGGAGAGAGTCATATTCCTTGAGTTTTGGACTGCTGAAGGCTGGGGAGCATCTCAGAAAATAGGTAAGTTTTGGCGTTGACAGGCACCTGGTGAGTAGGTAGAAGGCATCGTGTGTGTCAATGTCTTTCATCCTGCTTTCCATCGTCCGGAGGTCTGAGACTTTTTTTCCTAGGACCAGATCGATGGCATTGGACCCAAGAGGAGCACCGAGGAGAGTGCTATTGGCTGGATCAATGGCTCGTGCTCCTGGTAAAACGGTACTAATATTCTGTATCAACTGTTGATTGGTAGAAACTATTTCACATTTGGAGGGGTTTAAAGAAAGGCCCAGGCTTTCTCCCATGTCTTTAATTTTACTGATGTCCTCCAGGAGAGACTCTGTTGTGCCAGCCAGGGTACCGTCGTCCAGGAACCAGATATTGAGCTCGCTGGAGAGTGCCTCCGTGACTTCCTTGATGACCAAACAAAATAGAAAGGGGGCGAGAGGGTCCCCCTGTTGCACGCCCTCACACGAGTCAATTTCATGGTCCCCAAACAATAGTTTTGAAGTCACACTATAACACGATTCTATGAAGGGATAAAGGGAAGGGAAGTTTCTATAAACTGCTTGGAGAGCAGCATCCCTTCTGACTGAGTTGAAAGCATTGGCAAAGTCCAATTTGACCAAGGCTTTTTCATAGGACATGTTTTTGATATATACTCGTGCTGCGTGGGCAGCTGCTTCACAGCCCTGTTGAACGCCGAAACCGAGCTGAGTTGGTTTCAGCATTGCAGCAGCCTCTTGACTCACCCTTCTTACTGCAGCCTTGGCGACTAGGCGCCGAAGGGTGTTACCCACTGCAATGGGCCTGATTCCGCCATCCTTTTTGCGGAGGGCACACAATGAGGCACCAAAGAAAAAGGGTCTGATGGCCTCTGGGACACCGCCAGCCAGGCACAGGTTGGAAAATTTGGTGAGTTCAGACAGCAGCCTCTCTGAAACCTCAACAGTCAAGCTGGGATAGCCCAATTGCTGAAAAGGTGCTTGCCAACATGCTCAGGGCTGCAACATCAGATAGGGAGATTGCCCGTCTCCAGGCTGTGAGTGCACCTCACTCCGGGGACTTCCTCCAAACAGTTCCCATATCGGCAATGGGAACGCGACTCGACCCTAAGACCCTCCGTATTGCAGTGGCTCTGCGCCTTGCTGCCCCAATTCACACAGAATATATGTGTATTTGCGGCGAAGTGCAAGCAGACCAATACGGACTACATGGTCTTAACTGTTCCAAAACCAAGGGCTGGCATGCAAGACACAATGAGGTCAACGACATCATTAAGAGAACCCTTGCTACAGCTGGATGCCCTGCCGAGAGGGAGCCACGATCACTTGCAGCAAACAATACCCACAACCCAGCAAACCGCCCCGACGGGATCACCATCTATCCTTGGAAGAATGGCAAGCTCTTAGCATGGGACTATACCTGTGTGTCCACACTGGCTGACACCTATATCCATCACAGTGTGGGGCGACAGGGAGGAGCTGCTGACCACAGGGAGGAGTACAAGATCAGCAAGTACAGGGACATTAGCCAACAGTATCAATTTGTCCCAGTGGGATCGGAGACCTTGGGATCATGGGGAAAAAATGCCACACGTTTCCTTAAAGAATTGGGTTCCAGACTCATCGACACCACCAGGGACCCAAGGGCAGCCACTTTCATGTTCCAGCGCCTCAGCGTCGCCATCCAGAGGGGAAATGCTTGCTGCATACTTGGCTCACGTCCAGCCTCGGAGGAGCTGGAGGAAATTCATCATCTTTGATACATTGTGCCATTGTATTCATGTTTATGTTTTTTTCTGTAAATGTATTTTGTTTATTAATAAATGTTCACATAGAATTAGAAACATATAGGGGGTGGTAGGAGAAGAAAATATTCAAACAGCTCCGGGGAGAACCTTGAGTTTTCTCTGAGGTACGTTTATTGTCTTCTCTGAGGATGAGGGTCCCCATTCCAGCTATAGAGGTGGTACTTCCCTATATATATATATATATATATATATATATATATGTATATATATGTATATATATATATGTATATATATATATATATATATATACATAAAGAATAATAATCAGGTACGATAAGTCACAGACGTTTTCTTTACACAAGAGTGTACTTTATGACAGACTAGTTTACCTACACTGGAGCCAACCTTCATTTGCAGTAAAGTGGACGGACAATGCACAGAGTAGACTTTCGTATTCAATCAACGTGTGTGTTTTTATTAGAGAGGGAGAGCGAGAGAGAGGTTGGTAGACAGCAACCACCCAGGGAAGTACTACCGTCCTGCCAGATGACTGTGAAACAAAAACCTGTAACTGTTTTGCATGATGGTAGGATTGCTGGTTTCTTTTTCTGTCTCATAAACACGCTAGATAACAGGGATATCTTGCTACTCCTACTTACACTTTGGTCACACTTCACAGACACGCACATGCACATATATATATACATACATCTAGGTTTTTCTCCTTTTTCTAAATAGCTCTTGTTCTTTTTTATTTCTTCTATTGTCCATGGGGAAGTGGAAAAGAATCTTTCCTCCGTAAGCCATGCGTGTCGTATGAGGCGACTAAAATGCCGGGAGCAATGGGCTAGTAACCCCTTCTCCTGTATACATTTACTAAAAAAGAGAAGAAGAAAAACTTTATAAAACTGGGATGCTTAAATGTGCGTGGATGTAGTGCGGATGACAAGAAACAGATGATTGCTGATGTTATGAATGAAAAGAAGTTGGATGTCCTGGCTCTAAGCGAAACAAAGCTGAAGGGGGTAGGAGAGTTTCAGTGGGGGGAAATAAATGGGATTAAATCTGGAGTATCTGAGAGAGTTAGAGCAAAGGAAGGGGTAGCAGTAATGTTAAATGATCAGTTATGGAAGGAGAAAAGAGAATATGAATGTGTAAATTCAAGAATTATGTGGATTAAAGTAAAGGTTGGATGCGAGAAGTGGGTCATAATAAGCGTGTATGCACCTGGAGAAGAGAGGAATGCAGAGGAGAGAGAGAGATTTTGGGAGATGTTAAGTGAATGTATAGGAGCCTTTGAACCAAGTGAGAGAGTAATTGTGGTAGGGGACCTGAATGCTAAAGTAGGAGAAACTTTTAGAGAGGGTGTGGTAGGTAAGTTTGGGGTGCCAGGTGTAAATGATAATGGGAGCCCTTTGATTGAACTTTGTATAGAAAGGGGTTTAGTTATAGGTAATACATATTTTAAGAAAAAAGAGGATAAATAAGTATACAAGATATGATGTAGGGCGAAATGACAGTAGTTTGTTGGATTATGTATTGGTAGATAAAAGACTGTTGAGTAGACTTCAGGATGTACATGTTTATAGAGGGGCCACAGATATATCAGATCACTTTCTAGTTGTAGCTACACTGAGAGTAAAAGGTAGATGGGATACAAGGAGAATAGAAGCATCAGGGAAGAGAGAGGTGAAGGTTTATAAACTAAAAGAGGAGGCAGTTAGGGTAAGATATAAACAGCTATTGGAGGATAGATGGGCTAATGAGAGCATAGGCAATGGGGTCGAAGAGGTATGGGGTAGGATTAAAAATGGAGTGTTAGAGTGTTCAGCAGAAGTTTGTGGTTACAGGAAAGTGGGTGCAGGAGGGAAGAGGAGCGATTGGTGGAATGATGATGTAAAGAGAGTAGTAAGGGAGAAAAAGTTAGCATATGAGAAGTTTTTACAAAGTAGAAGTGATGCAAGGAGGGAAGAGTATATGGAGAAAAAGAGAGAGGTTAAGAGAGTGGTGAAGCAATGTAAAAAGAGAGCAAATGAGAGAGTGGGTGAGATGTTATCAACAAATTTTGTTGAAAATAAGAAAAAGTTTTGGAGTGAGATTAACAAGTTAAGAAAGCCTAGAGAACAAATGGATTTGTCAGTTAAAAATAGGAGAGGAGAGTTATTAAATGGAGAGTTAGAGGTATTGGGAAGATGGAGGAAATATTTTGAGGAATTGTTAAATGTTGATGAAGATAGGGAAGCTGTGATTTCGTGTATAGGGCAAGGAGGAATAACATCTTGTAGGAGTGAGGAAGAGCCAGTTGTGAGTGTGGGGGAAGTTCGTGAGGCAGTAGGTAAGATGAAAGGGGGTAAGGCAGCCGGGATTGATGGGATAATGATAGAAATGTTAAAAGCAGGTGGGGATATAGTTTTGGAGTGGTTGGTGCAATTATTTAATAAATGTATGGAAGAAGGTAAGGTACCTAGGGATTGGCAGAGAGCATGTATAGTTCCTTTGTATAAAGGCAAAGGGGATAAAAGAGAGTGCAAAAATTATAGGGGGATAAGTCTGTTGAGTGTACCTGGCAAAGTGTATGGTAGAGTTATAATTGAAAGAATTAAGAGTAAGACGGAGAATAGGATAGCAGATGAACAAGGAGGCTTTAGGAAAGGTAGGGGGTGTGTGGACCAGGTGTTTACAGTGAAACATATAAGTGAACAGTATTTAGATAAGGCTAAAGAGGTCTTTGTGGCATTTATGGATTTGGAAAAGGCGTATGACAGGGTGGATAGGGGGGCAATGTGGCAGATGTTGCAAGTGTATGGTGTAGGAGGTAGGTTACTGAAAGCAGTGAAGAGTTTTTACGAGGATAGTGAGGCTCAAGTTAGAGTATGTAGGAAAGAGGGAAATTTTTTCCCAGTAAAAGTAGGCCTTAGACAAGGATGTGTGATGTCACCGTGGTTGTTTAATATATTTATAGATGGGGTTGTAAGAGAAGTAAATGCGAGGGTCTTGGCAAGAGGCGTGGAGTTAAAAGATAAAGAATCACACACAAAGTGGGAGTTGTCACAGCTGCTCTTTGCTGATGACACTGTGCTCTTGGGAGATTCTGAAGAGAAGTTGCAGAGATTGGTGGATGAATTTGGTAGGGTGTGCAAAAGAAGAAAATTAAAGGTGAATACAGGAAAGAGTAAGGTTATGAGGATAACAAAAAGATTAGGTGATGAAAGATTGAATATCAGATTGGAGGGAGAGAGTATGGAGGAGGTGAACGTATTCAGATATTTGGGAGTGGACGTGTCAGCAGATGGGTCTATGAAAGATGAGGTGAATCATAGAATTGATGAGGGAAAAAGAGTGAGTGGTGCACTTAGGAGTCTGTGGAGACAAAGAACTTTGTCCTTGGAGGCAAAGAGGGGAATGTATGAGAGTATAGTTTTACCAACTCTCTTATATGGGTGTGAAGCGTGGGTGATGAATGTTGCAGCGAGGAGAAGGCTGGAGGCAGTGGAGATGTCATGTCTGAGGGCAATGTGTGGAGTGAATATAATGCAGAGAATTCGTAGTTTGGAAGTTAGGAGGAGGTGCGGGATTACAAAAACTGTTGTCCAGAGGGCTGAGGAAGGGTTGTTGAGGTGGTTCGGACATGTAGAGAGAATGGAGCGAAACAGAATGACTTCAAGAGTGTATCAGTCTGTAGTGGAAGGAAGGCGGGGTAGGGGTCGGCCTAGGAAAGGCTGGAGGGAGGGGGTAAAGGAGGTTTTGTGTGCGAGGGGCTTGGACTTCCAGCAGGCATGCATGAGCGTGTTTGATAGGAGTGAATGGAGACAAATGGTTTTTAATACTTGACGTGCTGTTGGAGTGTGAGCAAAGTAACATTTATGAAGGGATTCAGGGAAACCGGCAGGCCGGACTTGAGTCCTGGAGATGGGAAGTACAGTGCCTGCACTCTGAAGGAGGGGTGTTAATGTTGCAGTTTAAAAACTGTAGTGTAAAGCACCCTTCTGGCAAGACAGTGATGGAGTGAATGATGGTGAAAGTTTTTCTTTTTCGGGCCACCCTGCCTTGGTGGGAATCGGCCAGTGTGATAATAAAAAATAAATAAATATATATATATGTATATATATATATATATATATATATATATATATATATATATATATATATATATATATATATATACATATATATTTATATATATATATATATATATATATATATATATATATATATATATATATATAATTTATATATATATATATTATTTATATATATATATGTATTATATATGTATATTATTACTTCTATAGCTGGAATGGGGACCCTCATCCTCAGAGAAGAAAACAAACGTACCTCAGGGAAAACTCAAGGTTCTCCCCGGAGCTGTTTGAATATTTTCTTCTCCTACCACCCCCTATATATTTTATATTCTATGTGAACATTTATTAATAAACAAAATACATTTACAGAAAAAAACATAAACATGAATACAATGGCACAACGTATCCAAGATCATGAATTTCCTCCAGCTCCTCCGAGGCTGGACGCGAGCCAAGTATGCAGCAAGCATTTCCCCTCTGGATGGCGACGCTGAGGCGCTGGAACATGAAAGTGGCTGCCCTTGGGTCCCTTGTGGTGTCGATGAGTCTGGAACCCAATTCTTTAAGGAAACGTGTGGCATTTTTTCCCCATGATCCCAAGGTCTCTGATCCCACTGGGACAAATTGAAACTGTTGGCTAATGTCCCTGTACTTGCTGATCTTGTACTCCTCCCTGTGGTCAGCAGCTCCTCCCTGTCGCCCCACACTGTGATGGATATAGGTGTCAGCCAGTGTGGACACACAGGTATAGTCCCATGCTAAGAGCTTGCCATTCTTCCAAGGATAGATGGTGATCTCATCGGGGCGGTTTGCTGGGTTGTGGGTATTGTTGGCTGCTAGTGATCGGGGCTCCCTCTCGGCAGGGCATCCAGCTGTAGCAAGGGTTCTCTTAATGATGTCGTTGACCTCATTGTGTCTTGCATGCCAGCCCTTGGTTTTGGAACAGTTAAGACCATGTAGACCGTATTGGTCTGCTTGCACTTCGCCGCAAATACACATATATTCTGTGTGAATTGGGGCAGCAAGGCGCAGAGCCACTGCAATACGGAGGGTCTTAGGGTCGAGTCGCGTTCCCATTGCCGATATGGGAACTGTTTGGAGGAAGTCCCCGGAGTGATGTGCACCCACAGCCTGGAGACGGGCAATCTCCCTATCTGATGTTGCAGCCCTGAGAATGTTGGCAAGCACCTTTTCAGCAATCGGGCCATCCCAGCTTGACTGTTTGTGAGCCAGTGCTGCACTAGGGTTTGGTGCTGGAGCAGCAAGAGTCTCCCATTCAGTGATGGCACTGGCATAGCTAGGGTCTTCTATTCCTGCTGAGTCACTGAGGGTGTCAGGAAGAATTTGTCTTATCAACTCGTTTGATGCTATGGAAGAGGATAGGAAAACTGGTAGAGCACTCTGGGAGGATCTGTGTACTCCTAGCCCTCCAAGCCTGACCGGAAGTGAGGCTTGCACCCACTGTCCATCGTCAAGGGAAAGATTCAATACACTCTCTAGCATGGCATATATATATATATATATATATATATATATATATATATATATATATATATATATATATATATATATATATATATATATATTCATTATCATCATCTTCATCATCATCATCATCATCATCATCATCATCATCATCACTTTTCCTCGAGTCCACACCTTAAGTTCTTACACTCTGTGTCAATTGCAACGTTTATCTGTTTAACATTCCCTTTAAGAATTACATTTTCTCCACAGCAGCGGCGTCTATTGCCCCAAAATCATCTCAAATTCGTATATTTGTTGTTTTTATTACTAGCAAAACGACGTTGAGGACAAACCAACTCATTCATGAGAGCCAATCGCTGCGCCTACCCAACACGTTATTAAGATGGTAACAGGGTCAGGAAGGCATTATCCTCGAAGCTGCGGTTGCCGCTCCATTCACTGATTCCGTTTGACTTTCTGCTTGTCTCTCCAACTTTCTCAACAGGTAAACATCTCTTGTTTGCCTTGTTTTGTACTCGTCCATTCGGTTATGAATTTCTCCTGAGTCCTGTGTGCGCGCGCGCGTGTATATATATATATATATATATATATATATATATATATATATATATATATATATATATATATATATATATATATATATATATATATATATATATATATATATATATATATATATATATATATATATATATATATATATATATATATATATATATATATATATACTGAGTGTTTATTGTCTACGTTATATTGGGTGGGTCACTATCAGACATGCACTGAATGGATCAGGGTCCAATTTAAAGTGTTGAAAGTGGTGCTGACAGCCGTGTTGACATTCGTGTGGGCAACCGGATCGACAAGTTGAACTCTGAGACGGATCGACTGTGCGAACGGACGAACAGACGGAGGGAGGGATATGGACCCGAGGTTTCCCACCTCCCTGGTGCTCACTTCCTCCCTGACCGCCGCGGAGGAAACACCTCGACACAGCTGCTCTCTCTCTCTCTCTCTTTCTGACTTGTGCACCTTGACAGACGCTCACGCAGACTCATACCTGAGCGACTGTAAACACACACGTGGGCATCGTCAGAGGTCAATCTCGGTAATCCAAGTTTTACTACGGAGAAAGTGCGCTTTCCACGGTATTAGTGTGTTAAATGAAAGCATTTCTATATTACCAATGAATTCAACCATATTGCCCAGAAACTGGGGAATATGGACATAGTCGACAGTAAAAAAAAAAAAAAATAGCTGGTATTGTGGTGACTGAGAACCTTCACTGGACAAGTGTGAGTAGATAGTAATTGACTAGAAAATTTTCACCATATTCTGAATAAGGCCACGAAAACCTAAGACAATACAGACAGAAACTACATAAGTTGTATTTTAGATATATAGATTGAGCGATGAGTTGTTAAAGTGCGGCGAAGTGAATAGGAAAATATCGAGTCAAGTGTAAAGCTGTGAAATATTTCGGCAAGAAGCGACGTATACACACACACACACACACACACACACACACACACACACACACACACACACACACACACACACACACACACACATTGTTTTCATGGCCACACTTCTTGGTTCCCATTCACTTGTTGGGTGTCCAGCTTCCTGAAGTAATCTGGTGTGTGACACCAGCCCGCCAGTATCCTTCAGCGAGACTCATCAGTCTTCTGAGGTGTCACCCACTGTGAGATGGGACTGAAACCTTCCACCCACGGTACTGGAGCCGGTAGGTTAGAGGAGTCACAGACCACTGGAGCTGAGGGACAAGCCAACAGTAAACCCTGAGACAACAAGACCGACATATCCAAGTTGTGGTGTGTTGTAAGAAAAGGTAATAGTTTAATACTAGCAGAGGTTCCGCCCAATAACAGTATCTCCGGTACAGTGTTCTTTAAGAAGGTAGTGAGGATAATTATGGGAAAAATAGTGAAAAGGGAAACGGGCAAAGGAGCAATAGAGAGACAAGCATAGAAAATGGGATGAATATAAGGGAAAGTCGCGGAAAGGCAATTAACATGAATGATTACATGTGGGATAAATGTTGGACTATTGAATATCTTAATTGAAGGGTTAGAAAGTAGAATGAATGGGGAAATAAAAAATAAAGTATTTGAGGAAGAGACAGAGAGGAAGAGCAAGATATTGAGTTAAGAGATATGTATATGAAGAAGAGAGGCGAAGTGAATAGGAGATGAGCTAACTAGAGTGCATGGAAAGGGAAATAAATAAAATATGAATAAGGAGCAACAAGGGGATGGAACCTCTCAGATGTAATAAAAACAAATGAATCAAGGACAAAAATATTGCAGGAGACAGTGAAGGAAATTCTTATAAATAAGGAGACACAGATGATGGTGAATCATAGAGTGTGAGTTGTCGACTGCTGGAAGAGCAGCAGGAAAAGACAAAAAAGGGAACAAAGGAAAGGAGAGCAAAAGAAGACAAATTTGCTAACAAATACAGGTTTAGAGGAAGCCAAAATAGGAGACGACAATTTGTTTCTGAGTCGGATTCTACAAGAATAACACAAAAGACTAAAGTGATTTTTTTTTCAATTAAAAGTAATTAAGGACCAGGTACTAAACAGGAAATCATTCCTCAGGAAACTGAATAGGTACAATGTAATATTTACACAGAAGGACTGAACATAAGAGAGAGAGAGAGAGAGAAAGAGAGAGAGAGAGAGAGAGAGTGGGTATCACTGGGATGAATCAAGGGTGTAGGTGTATGATTTAGTATGCCTAGAGAATCAAGATGAAGCAACCAGCATCCATGGATGCTGATGATTTCAATGCCTATATAACAGGAGACATGATTACTACATATGTGATACGTAGATGATTTAACAGAGCAAGTAGGTACTTAAGTTTTTGAAATATAACGTATAGGGTCGAGGACACATAGATAGTAGCTTAAGAGGCGCATGAGTTTCCCTGTCTCCGAATATCATGTTCATTTTCCCCCTATAATCTACCTTGTCCATAATTACTATTGCATTTACTTTGTCTGAGCTTTGCTCAGAACTCTGCAACACAGTTGTCCTCAAAGATTTGTTAAGTTACACCATGATTTAAGGAAAGATCCTGGACTTCACCTTACGAAACAGACAAAGCAAATGCGATAATGATTATGGAAGGTAGATTATAGTGGAAAAATAACATATTAGAAGACAGGGGTACTGACGTGCTCCTTAAGAGACGTATGAACCACAGGGATATTTGGGGATACCTTTTTTCAGTCTTAGATGGTAAATAAGTGGACTGAGTTAGATGAGAAAGTGGTACAGGCAGACTCAATCCACAGCTTCAAGAGTAGGTATGATATGTCTAATGAGACCAGGAACTAATATTACCAATGGCTGTAGTTTAATAGGCGGGACCAGGAGCTGAGACTAGACCCATGCAAACACAACTGGGTGCGTGCAACTCAGCGAGTACACACACGAAGAGCCACACACAAACGGCTGCTCGTATAACTGCCTTCTTCAGTCTTAAAGTACAGAGGAGGTTGACAAAGTTGATCCCATGTATCACAAACCCCTATGAGGATAGACTGAGGGCCCTGAATCTGCACTCTCAGAAATCTTCCCTGTTAGGATAGACTGAAGGCCCTGAATCTGCACACTCTAGAAAGGCGTAGAATTAGGGGGGATATGATCGAGGTGTATAAATGAAAAACAGGAATAAATAAAGGGGATGTAAATAGCGTCCTGAAAATTTCCACCCAAGACAGGGCTCGCAGCAATGGTTTCAAGTTGGAAAAATTCAGATTCAGGAAAGACATAGGAAAGCACTGGTTTGGTAATAGAGTTGTGGATGAGTGGAACAAACTCCCGAGTACAGTTATTCAGGCTACAACGTTGTGTAGTTTTAAAAATAGGTTAGATAAATATATGAGTGGGTGTGAGTTGGACCTGACTAGCTTGTGCTACTAGGTCTGACTAGGTGGGTCATTGGGCTAATCCGGGGGAGGGGACATGGACCTGCTTCGCATGGGTCAGTAGGCCTTCTGCAGTATTGGTTCTTTCTTATGCTCTTATGCTCTTAAAATCAAACATGCCATCAGTAAATACGTTTAAGGGGTGAGGATATCGAATATGTTGCCGAAGAGAAAATCACTATCACAAATGTAATTCATAGAAGCTTGTTAAGATCGTACTAGTGTAATTAGAGAAACGTTATGAACTCAGTGACTGAGCTGATTACTCGTTGCTGCAGAAATTGATTACTAAACTAGAAAATCTAGCATTTGTCTATAATTACCTAAATTGCAGAAGACTTGCTGTCAAAAAGGAATTTCTTGGGAGACCTGTAGGCCTTCTGCAGTGTTTCTCCATTCTTACGTTCTTATTTTCATTGTGATTATTGAATGAATATCTTC
The DNA here is from genome assembly GCF_038502225.1 of Cherax quadricarinatus. NCBI lineage: Eukaryota > Metazoa > Arthropoda > Malacostraca > Decapoda > Parastacidae > Cherax > Cherax quadricarinatus. Next base: position 22,620,821 of record NC_091344.1, read on the forward strand.
AAGGAATCTTATAATCCACGAAACTCGTAAGTTTACTAAACACTACTATATATCAAGTGTAGTATTAATTAGTGTGATATTCTACGTCATTC
>NC_091344.1:22625912-22635912 GCF_038502225.1 Cherax quadricarinatus
GAATGACATAGTAGCAAAGAATGACATAGCAAAGAATGACATAGTAGCAAAGAATGACATAGCAGTAAAGAATGACACAGTAGCAAAGAATGACATAGTAGCAAGCAATGATATAGCAGCAAAGAATGACATAGTAGCAAAGAATGACATAGCAGTAAAGAATGACATAGCAGCAAAGAATGACATAGCAGAAAAGAATGACATAGCAACAAAGAATGACATAGCAACAAATAATGACATAGCAGCAAAAGTCGAGTCTGGACCGAAGTAGTTTCACAGCCACATCAGAAGAAAGACAAAGCAATAAAAGTGATGATGGAAGGATGAAAAGACACTAGAAACAACGTGGAAATCTGTGAGGAGCTGAATAAACGATATAAAGAAGGTCGACCAGTGGAAACAAAAGCAACACCAGAGAGTTAAAGACAAGTGGTTAACAAGTGGGTAGATAACACTATACAAACGCCCGAGATGAAAAAACTTTGGATATATCAAAAGCAGTGGGAACCGACGAAGTGTTACCTTGGGTTCTACAAGAGGTACTGTAGCTGAATCACTGTCTAATCCACTGGCTAAAATCAACAAGTCAACGAAGGCAGAACAGCAGCCAGAGATCCGGAAGACACCGGATGTTATCCCATAATCTTAAAAATGAGACATTAAAGGTTAAACGACATACCATTACCTTACGTACATACAACGTAAGGTAATGGAGAAGACAGTCACAAGGGGCTTTATACAAGTGGACAAGCCAGGGAACAAATTGGCAAGTGGTAACCTACTCTAACCTCACCTAAACTATTTTTTGCTGAAGCGTCGTATAGTGAAAGTTCTCCCTGTCAAAAGTGCCATTGGAAATACCACTTAATAAAAGTATTTACTCCAGTCTGCCACTTCAGTCGCACCATTTCGGTTCAAGCACTCAAGTCAAATCATTCCAGAGTCACTTCAGGGTATCTGTCTCAGTCTCATCATAGTCGAGTTATTAAACTACTAGCGTTAAACTACTACTATTACTACTACATGAGAACTCCTCCAGGTGAACTATTACAAGAGAACAAATCCACATCAGTCATTCCAGGAGAACCACTCCGGAGGAATCACTGGAGTGTCATTCCAGTGGAGACATTCCCTGAGTCAGGGCAGTGGGGGAGCAAGAGTTCCAACATTGTCCAATAAAAGTCAAATAATTTTTCATTCCGTATTATTAAGAGGAGAGAATGAAAAGATAGGGGAAGGAGAATAATGAAAATGACAGAGAGAGAGAGATAAAGGAGCATGATGATAAATATATACATATATAAATATATATATATATATATATATATATATATATATATATATATATATATATATATATATATATATATATATATATATATATATATAGTTAGGTTATTTTAGAATAGATTAGGCTGGGGTGCGGAGGGTTAGGTCAGTATAAGTTGGTTACAAAAGCCTAAAAAAAAAAAACGTATATTTTGCCTTAAATAAATGACAAAAAAAGGACTTCTGCACGTCTGGCAGGGCAGTGTTTTGGCAAACCCAAGCAACGTTGCAATCCACACGCTTACCTGCCACAGTTCCAGGACAGCCTGGACAATTAAAAATCTGAATTTTTCCCTTCAGTGAATGTTAACGACCTACTGAATTCCCACTTGGAAATTAGTCGTAATTCCAGGTAATTAGGATATTTCCTGCCCTGGGTCGTCAGGTTACCTGTAAAGTCAGGTCACTTTGGTGAGTGTGAGAGAAATTCATGAGGTGAGAAGATTTACTGTGAGACAGTTAAGCGAGTCAAATGGAGTGAGTGATGTGCTGGTTTCAGTTGTAATTTTGTATGTGTTGTGTGTATGTGTATTTTGTGTTGTGTTGAGTGTTGTGTGCTGTGTGTATCTTCTGAGTGTTGTGTTTGTTATGTTGTTGTGTGTGTGCATTGCGTGTTGTAAATGTTATGTGTTGTGTATTGTGATACGTTGCAAGACTGAGATGCAATGTATTAGTTTTGCTGTTATAGTGTAGTAATATTATCAACCAGATGAGGACATTGAAGAAATGGCTATTGTATTTCAGTTCAGCCACACTAAGTTACTGTATCCACCTCACAGCTAGCACACCATCCACCACACTAGCTTGCTTCATCCACCTCACAGCTAGCACACCATCCACCACACTAGCTTGCTGTGTCCACCTCACAGCTAGCACACCATCCACCACACTAGCTTGCTTCATCCACCTCACAGCTAGCACACCATCCACCACACTAGCTTGCTTCATCCACCTCACAGCTAGCACACCATCCACCACACTAGCTTGCTGTATCCACCTCACAGCTAGCACACCATCCACCACACTAGCTTGTTGTGTCCACCTAACAGCTAGCACACCATCCACCACAGTACCCTTGCTTTATCCACCTCACAACTAGCACACCATCCACCACACTAGCTTTATCCACCTCACAGCTAGCACACCATCTGCAACAGTAGCCTTGCTTTATCCACCTCACAACTAGCACACCATCCACCACACTAGCTTTATCCACCTCACAGCTAGCACACCATCCACCACACTAGCTTTATCCACCTCACAGCTAGCACACCATCCACCACACCAGCTTGCTGTATCCACCTCACAGCTAGAACACCATCCACCACACCAGCTTGCTGTATCCACCTCACAGCTAGCACGCCATCCACCACACTAGCCTGCTTCATCCACCTCACAGCTAGCACACCATCCACCACACTAGCTTGCTGTGTCCACCTCACAGCTAGCACACCATCCACCACACCAGCTTGCTGTATCCACCTCACAGCTAGCACACCATCCACCACACTAGCTTGCTGTGTCCCCCTCACAGCTAGCACACCATCCACCACACTAGTTTGCTGTGTCCACCTCACAGCTAGCACACCATCCACCACACTAGCCTGCTTCATCCACCTCACAGCTAGCACACCATCCACCTCACAGCTAGCACACCATTCACCACACTAGCTTGCTGTGTCCACCTCACAGCTAGCACACCATCCACCACACCAGCTTGCTGTATCCACCTCACAGCTAGCACACCATCCACCACACTAGCCTGCTTCATCCACCTCACAGCTAGCACACCATCCACCACACTAGCACATCATCCACCTCACAGCTAGCACATCATCCACCACACTAGCTTGCTGTGTCCACCTCACAGCTAGCACACCATCCACCACACTAGCTTGCTGTGTCCACCTCACAGCTAGCACACCATCCACCACACCAGCTTGCTGCCCACCTCACAGCTAGCACACCATCCACCACACTAGCACATCATCCACCTCACAGCTAGCACACCATCCACCACACCAGCTTGCTGTCCACCTCACAGCTAGCACATCATCCACCACACTAGCACATCATCCACCTCACAGCTAGCACATCATCCACCACACTAGCACATCATCCACCTCACAGCTAGCACACCATCCACCACACCAGCTTGCTGCCCACCTCACAGCTAGCACACCATCCACCACACTAGCACATCATCCACCTCACAGCTAGCACACCATCCACCACACCAGCTTGCTGTCCACCTCACAGCTAGCACATCTTCCACCTCACAGCTAGCACATCATCCACCACACTAGCACATCATCCACCACACTAGCACATCATCCACCTCACAGCTAGCACATCATCCACCACACTAGCACATCATCCACCACACTAGCACATCATCCACCTCACAGCTAGCACATCATCCACCACACTAGCACACCATCCACCACACTAGCACATCATCCACCTCACAGCTAGCACACCATCCACCACACCAGCTTGCTGTCCACCTCACAGCTAGCACATCATCCACCACACTAGCACATCATCCACCACACTAGCACATCATCCACCACACTAGCACATCATCCACCACACTAGCACATCATACACCACACTAGCACATCATCCACCACACTAGCACATCATCCACCACACAAGCACAACATCCACACTACACTATCCACCACACTAGCACATCATCCACCACACTAGCACATCATCCACCACACTAGCACATCATCCACCACACTAGCACATCATACACCACACTAGCACATCATCCACCACACTAGCACATCATCCACCACACTAGCACATCATCCACCACACTAGCACATCATCCACCACACTAGCACATCATACACCACACTAGCACATCATCCACCACACTAGCACATCATCCACCACACTAGCACATCATACACCACACTAGCACATCATCCACCACACTAGCACATCATACACCACACTAGCACATCATCCACCACACTAGCACATCATCCACCACACTAGCACATCATCCACCACACTAGCACATCATCCACCTCACAGCTAGCACATCATCCACCACACTAGCACATCATCCACCACACTAGCACATCATCCACCACACTAGCACATCATACACCACACTAGCACATCATCCACCACACTAGCACATCATCCACCACACTAGCACATCATACACCACACTAGCACATCATCCACCACACTAGCACATCATACACCACACTAGCACATCATCCACCACACTAGCACATCATCCACCACACTAGCACATCATCCACCACACTAGCACATCATCCACCTCACAGCTAGCACATCATCCACCACACTAGCACATCATCCACCACACTAGCACATCATCCACCTCACAGCTAGCACATCATCCACCACACTAGCACATCATCCACCTCACAAACTGTGCAACATCGTAATTCAACCAAAACTCATTTTTATAGCAATGCAACCATGAAATTCAGTTTTTTGATAATTTAGAAGTCTGTTTTAAAAACATAATGTAATTTAAGATAACTAAATTACCTTCTGCCTGAGATATATTTTCATCACGAACCATTGCGCAATGGAAGTCACGAAATGTAATTCACCAGGGAGAAAAAAGTAATTAAAATTTATATTATCTGTAATGATGAAGTTTTTTGGGCCAATGTTTTCTGACTGTTTAGGTCGGCGTTTAATGTTTATTTTTTTTTTTTACACTTGTTACAGTTTGGGTTTAACAAACACGTCAGTGAGGCCCTTATTGACGTGCCTTGATTAGAGAGAAGGGCTCTTGATTCTGGGAATTAGCGATACATTTTGTTTCCTCCTGTTGAATTAGCCCTGATAATCTTTTACTCCGTCCAGGCGCTGTGGGACTCTTACCGCCGTTTCTGAAGCAGAGGTGAGGCGGGTTGATGACTATGGAATGATGTTGTGTAGGGAATGCTGTAATGTGAGGAATGCTGCAATGTGAGAAATTCTGTAATGTGAGGATGGGTGCAGTGTTAGGAATGCTGCAGTGATAGGAGTGCTGCAGTGATAGGAGTGCTGCAGTGATAGGAGTGCTGCAGTGATAGGAATGCTGCAGTGATAGGAGTGCTGCAGTGATAGAAGTGCTGCAGTGATAGGAGTGCTGCAGTGATAGGAGTGCTGCAGTGATAGAAGTGCTGCAGTGATAGTAATGCTGCAGTGATAGAAGTGCTGCAGTGATAGTAATGCTGCAGTGATAGGAATACTGCAGTGATAGGAGTGCTGCAGTGATAGAAATGCTGCAGTGACAGGAATGCTGCAGTGATAGGAGTGCTGCAGTGATAGGAGTGCTGCAGTGATAGGAGTGCTGCAGTGATAGGAGTGCTGCAGCGATAGTAATGCTGCAGTGATAGGAGTGCTGCAGCGATAGTAATGCTGCAGTGATAGGAATACTGCAGTGATAGGAGTGCTGCAATGATAGGAATGCTGCAATGATAGGAATGCTGCAGTGATAGGAATGCTGCAATGATAGGAATGCTGCAATGATAGGAATGCTGCAATGATAGGAATGCTGCAATGATAGGAATGCTTCAATGATAGGAATGCTGCAATGATAGGAATGCTGCAGTGATAGGAATGCTGCAGTGATAGGAGTGCTGCAGTGATAGGAATGCTGCAGTGATAGTAATGCTGCAGTGATAGGAGTGCTGCAGTGATAGGAATGCTGCAGTGATAGTAATGCTGCAGTGATAGAAGTGCTGCAGTGATAGGAATGCTGCAGTGATAGGAGTGCTGCAGTGATAGGAATGCTGCAGTGATAGGAGTGCTGCAGTGATAGGAATGCTGCAGTGATAGTAATGCTGCAATGATAGGAGTGCTGCAGTGATAGGAATACTGCAATGATAGGAGTGCTGCAGTGATAGGAATACTGCAGTGATAGGAATGCTGCAGTGATAGGAATGCTGCAGTGATAGGAATGCTGCAGTGATAGGAATGCTGCAGTGATAGGAATGCTGCAGTGATAGGAATGCTGCAATGATAGGAATGCTGCAGTGATAGGAATGCTGCAATGATAGGAATGCTGCAGTGATAGGAATGCTGCAATGATAGGAATGCTGCAATGATAGGAATGCTGCAATGATAGGAATGCTGCAGTGATAGGAATGCTGCAATGATAGGAATGCTGCAATGATAGGAATGCTGCAATGATAGGAATGCTGCAATGATAGGAATGCTGCAGTGATAGGAATGCTGCAGTGACAGGAATGCTGCAGTGATAGGAATGCTGCAGTGACAGGAATGCTGCAATGATAGGAATGCTGCAGTGATAGGAATGCTGCAGTGACAGGAATGCTGCAGTGATAGGAATGCTGCAGTGACAGGAATGCTGCAGTGATAGGAATGCTGCAATTATAGGAATGCTGGAGTGATAGGAATGCTGGAGTGATAGGAATGCTGCAGTGATAGGAATGCTGCAGTGATAGGAATGCTGCAGTGATAGGAATGCTGCAGTGATAGGAATGCTGCAGTGATAGGAATGCTGCAGTGATAGGAATGCTGCAGTGATAGGAATGCTGCAGTGATAGGAATGCTGCAATGATAGGAATACTGCAGTGATAGGAATGCTGCAATGTGATAGGATAGTGCTGCAATGATAGGAGTGCAGTGATAATAATGCTGCAATGATAGGAGTGCTGCAGTGATAGGAATACTGCAATGATAGGAGTGCTGCAGTGATAGGAGTGCTGCAGTGATAGTAATGCTGCAATGATAGGAGTGCTGCAGTGATAGGAATACTGCAGTGATAGGAATGCTGCAGGGATAGGAGTGCTGCAGTGATAGGAATGCTGCAGTGATAGTAATGCTGCAATGATAGGAGTGCTGCAGTGATAGGAATGCTGCAGTGATAGTAATGCTGCAGTGATAGTAATGCTGCAGTGATAGTAATGCTGCAGTGATAGGAATGCTGCAGTGATAGGAATGCTGCAGTGATAGGAATGCTGCAGTGATAGGAATACTGCAGTGATAGGAGTGCTGCAGTGATAGGAATGCTGCAGTGATAGTAATGCTGCAGTGATAGTAATGCTGCAGTGATAGTAATGCTGCAGTGATAGTAATGCTGCAGTGATAGTAATACTGCAGTGATAGTACTGCAGTGATAGCTGCAATGATAGGAATGATAGGAATGCTGCAATGATAGTAATGAATGCTGCAGTGATAGGAATGCTGCAGTGAGTGCTGCAGGAATGCTGCATTGATAGGAGTGCTGCAGTGATAGGAATGCTGCAGTGATAGGAATACTGCAGTGATAGGAGTGCTGCAATGATAGGAGTGCTGCAGTGATAGGAATGCTGCAGTGATAGGAGTGCTGCAGTGATAGGAATACTGCAGTGATAGGAGTGCTGCATTGATAGGAGTGCTGCAGTGATAGGAATACTGCAGTGATAGGAGTGCTGCAGTGATAGGAATACTGCAGTGATAGGAGTGCTGCAGTGATAGGAGTGCTGCAGTGATAGGAATACTGCAGTGATAGGAATACTGCAGTGATAGGAATACTGCAGTGATAGGAATACTGCAGTGATAGGAGTGCTGCAGTGATAGAAGTGCTGCAGTGATAGGAATGCTGCAGTGATAGGAATACTGCAGTGATAGGAGTGCTGCATTGATAGGAGTGCTGCAGTGATAGGAATGCTGCAGTGATAGGAATACTGCAGTGATAGGAGTGCTGCAATGATAGGAATGCTGCAGTGATAGGAATGCTGCAGTGATAGGAATGCTGCAGTGATAGGAATGCTGCAGTGATAGGAATGCTGCAGTGATAGGAATGCTGCAGTGATAGGAATGCTGCAGTGATAGGAATGCTGCAGTGATAGGAATGCTGCAATGATAGGAATACTGCAGTGATAGGAATGCTGCAATTATAGGAATGCTGGAGTGATAGGAATGCTGCAGTGATAGTAATGCTGCAGTGATAGTAATGCTGCAGTGATAGGAATGCTGCAGTGATAGGAATGCTGCAGTGATAGTAATGCTGCAGTGACAGGAATGCTGCAGTGATAGGAATGCTGCAGTGATAGGAGTGCTGCAGTGATAGGAATGCTGCAGTGTTAGGAATGCTGCAGTGATAGTAATGCTGCAGTGATAGTAATGCTGCAGTGATAGGAATGCTGCAGTGATAGGAGTGCTGCAGTGATAGGAATGCTGCAATGATAGGAATGCTGCAGTGATAGGAATGTTGTTATCTACAGACTTTACAAACCACGGGACCGGCAGGACTTGAACAACTCACAATCCAGTCATTTGTTTTGCTGTCGCGTTATTATGTTATGTATGGAAGGTAGTAGCTTATAATGTCTACTGAGTCTCAGCATTGTGAGTTAAGTAAAACGTGGTTTGCAACTTTCCGCTGGAGCCTCTTGCAATTTGTTAGTTTCGGTTAGAATAATGGGTTTCAATTTTCTTAATTCGTGTGGAAATGCGTGTTTTTCACGTCTGGTTGGACGAAATGTTTGCACCATCAGTATTCTTTACTCATCTTGTGTGTGTGTGTGTGTGTGTGTGTGTGTGTGTGTGTGTGTGTGTGTGTGTGTGTGTGTGTATGTGTGTGTGTGTGTGTGTGTGTGTGTGTGTGTGTGTGTGTGTGTGTGTGTGTGTTGTGTGTGTGGTGTGTGTGTATGTGTGTGTGTGCGTGTGTGTATGTATGTGTGTGTGTGTGTGTGTGTGTGTATGTGTGTGTGTGTGTGTGTGTGTGTGTGTGTGTGTGTGTGTGTGTGTGTGTATGTGTGTGTGTGTGTGTGTGTGTATGTGTGTGTGTGTGTGTGTGTGTGTGTGTGTGTGTGTGTGTGTGTGTGTGTGTGTGTGTGTGTGTGTGTGTGTGTGTGTGTGTGCGTGTACTCACTTATTTGTGGTTGCAGGGGTCGATTCATAGCTCCTGGTCCCGCCTCTTTACTGGTCACTACTAGGTCCACTCTATCCCTGCTCCATGAGTGTTATCGTGTACTCACTTAGTTGAGGTTGAGGTTGCAGGTGTCGAGTCCAAGCTGCTGGCCCCGCATCTTCACTGGTCGCTACTAGGTCACTCTCCTTGAACCCTGTGTGTGTGTGTGTGTGTGTTTGACGGACGCCAGGCTGAAGCAAGCACACAATAAGAACAATGTAAGGGTTAAAATGATCAAGTTACTGAGAAATAACTCACTTGATCTTCAAGATAATTGACAATCAAAGACTTTGTCAACTGCAGTTGCATTTCTCCACATGGCAGCCTCACTGCACTGTACCACAAGTGATCACTGCATCACAGGTTACCTCTAGTGCTCACTTGTTAATAAGAGGAATGATCTTATCAATAACCTCTCTTCATACACTTAAAGATAACTCAGTGTCAATTATATCAATTTCCTCAACACTTTCCTACCATGACTCACCACAGTCAGTGGAAGGATGAACTGGCATGATGTCAAGATGCTTCTGGCAAGACAGCGATTGACTGAATGATGGTGAACTGTTTCTTTTTTCTTGATGGGGGGGGGATCGTCTATCCTAGGCGAGACACAGCCAGTGTTTTGAATAATAATAATAATAATAATAATAATAATAATAATAATAATAATAATAATAATAATAATAATAATAATAATAATAATAATAATAATAATAATAATATTATTATTATTATTATTATTATTATTATTATTATTAT
>NC_091344.1:22640912-22648412 GCF_038502225.1 Cherax quadricarinatus
ATACACACATACACACACACACATACATACACACATACGTAAACACACAAACACACACACACACATACACATACACATACACACACACACACACGCACACACACACACACACACACACACACACACACACACACACACACACACACACACACACACACATTCACACACACACATTCACACACACACACATACACACACACACACACACACACACACACACACACACACACACACACACACACACACACACCCTCCGCCACTTGACACCTTAGCCTTAGCCACCTACCCCTCCCCCAAACCACCTAACCCCTCCCCAAACCGTCTAACCCCCGCCCAACAACCTCCCTCCCTCCAATAACCATCCTCCCCCTCCCCCATAACCATCCATCCCCTCTCTCCCCCAAACCATCTAACTCCCTCCCCCAAACCATCTAACTCCCTCCCCCAACTATCTCTGCCCCTCCAATAACCATCCTCCCCCTCCCCCACAACCATCCATCCCCTCTCCTAACCGTCTATTCCCCTCCCCCTAACCAGGATGAGGACAAGGGGCTCCAAGGACGAATCTGAGAGGGAGGAATGGGAGATAGAGCTCAAAAAAAGGGAGGAAGACTGGGGAAGGAGACTAGATGAGCTGGAAAGGAAGATGGAAGAGAGGTTAGCAGCAGAATGCAGAAGGTGGAAGCAACAGGCCACAGCAGCAGAAATCAAGATAGAGAGATTAGAAGAGGAGCTGAGACATCTGAAACAGCACAGAGACAAAGATATTACAGAAGTAGCATCGGCAATGGCTACATCGAACACAGACAACAGGTCCGAAGGAAGCATGGAAACTAAACTGTATGCAGAGGTCCTGTCAAACCCACATGGGGCCAAAACAAAGACAGGGAGCACTCTAGGACAGAAAGAGAGGTTGGAAGACATTGATGGAACTAGGACATGTGCAAGGACCTTACCAGATACCTGTGGGGGCCAGGAGCAAGTGAGCAGGAAGGATAAACCAAGAAGCATAGGGGCCATAACGAGGGAAGGGACTGAAGGAAGGAACACTCCACGGGAAGGAACTAAAACACATCAGAGGATGCAATGGGAGTCACAGTGGGAGGTGGAAAGGGAGAGATCCGTGTTTGTCTATGGGCTAGACGAAGCTAAAGGGGAAACTTATGATGAAAGAAAGCAGGAGGAGAAAAAAGCGATTGAAGACATCATGAAGGTGATAGGCGAGGGGGACATGACCCAGGTGGCAAATTTTCGGAGAATTGGGTGGTTCACAAAGAAAAGGAATCGGCCTCTCAAAGTAATTTTCAAGGCAGAATCAACCCGAACCATGATCCTGCAGGAGAAAGCACGGCTGAGAGGCAAGCAGGAGTTCCGGAGTGTGTACCTCGACCGAGACAGAACACAGGACGAAAGGAAGACAATGAAAGAGAGAGTTCAAAAACGAAAGGAGAAATGGGAGGAAATGAAAAAGGAGAGCAGAATAACCCAGGATCAAATGGAAGGACAAGCGCACCCCCCAGAAACACCTGCAGAAGGACTCCAGCCACGACACCCCCAAGGCAACTGAACATTCCAAACCAACCATCACACACCGATCCCTCTGTTTCCACCCCCCGCACCACAGTTACAGTATTAGAACAGAAGTTGAAGGTTTGGTACACAAATGCAGATGGATTAACGAATAAACATGAGGAATGGCAAGAAAGAATCAATGAGAAGTCCCCAGACATCATAGCAGTTACAGAAACAAAACTCATGGAGACAATAACAGATGCAATCTTCCCACAAGGATACCAGATCATGAGGAAAGATAGAAGGGGTAGGGGGGGAGGTGGGGTTGCTCTGCTCGTAAAAAACAGATGGAAATTCGAGAAAATGGAAGGAATAGATGAGACAGGAGAAAGAGACTACATAGCAGGTACACTTCAGTCTGGGGAACACAAAGTGGTCATTGCAGTGATGTATAATCCACCACAGAACTGCAGGAGGCCAAGAGAGGAATATGAAGAGAGCAACAGAGCAATGGTGGACACACTTGCTGAGGTGGCAAGAAGAGCTCACTCCAGCAGAGCAAAGTTGCTGGTTATGGGGGATTTCAACCACAGGGAGATTGACTGGGAAAACCTGGAGCCACATGGGGGTCCCGAAACATGGAGAGCCAGGATGTTGGACGTGGTGCTGGAAAACCTCATGCACCAACATGTTAAGGACACTACCAGAGTGAGAGGGGAGGATGAACCAGCAAGATTGGACCTTGTGTTCACCCTGGGCAGCTCAGACATTGAGGATATCAAGTATGAGAGTCCCCTAGGAGCTAGCGACCACGTGGTTCTGTGCTTTGAATACATAGTAGAGCTGCAAGTGGAGAGAATAACAGGAGTAGAATGGGAAAAGCCTGACTATAAAAGAGGGGACTACATAGGGTTGAAGAACTTCATGCGGGAGGTCCAGTGGGACAGAGAACTGGCAGGAAAGCCAGTAAATGAAATGATGGAATATGTAGCAACAAAATGCAAGGAGGCAGTGGAAAGGTTCATTCCCAAGGGCAACAGTAACAACGGGAAGACCAGAACAAGCCCCTGGTTTACCCGACGGTGTAAGGAGGCAAAAACAAAGTGCAATAGAGAATGGAAAAAGTACAGAAGGCAGAGAACACACGAAAATAGGGAGATCAGTCGCAGAGCCAGGAATGAGTACGCACAGGTAAGGAGGGAGGCCCAGCGACAGTATGAAAATGACATAGCATCGAGAATCAAGACTGACCCGAAACTGTTGTATAGCCACATCAGGAGGAAGACAACAGTCAAAGACCAGGTGATCAGATTAAGGACAGAAGGTGGAGAACTCACAAGAAATGATCAGGAGGTATGTGAGGAGCTGAACAGGAGATTTAAGGAAGTTTTTACAGTAGAGACAGGAAGGGCTGTGGGAAGACAGCACAGAAGGGAACATCAAGAGGGAATATACCAACAAGTGTTGGATGACATACGAACAACTGAGGAGGAGGTGAAGAAGCTCTTAAGTGACCTTGACACCTCAAAGGCGATGGGACCGGACAACATCTCCCCATGGGTCCTTAGAGAAGGAGCAGAGATGCTGTGTGTGCCTCTAACCACAATCTTCAACACATCCCTTGAAACTGGGCAACTACCTGAGAAATGGAAGACAGCTAATGTAGTCCCCATATTTAAGAAAGGAAACAGAAACGAGGCACTAAACTACAGACCTGTGTCTCTGACATGTATTGTGTGCAAAGTCATGGAGAAGATTATCAGGAGGAGAGTGGTCGAACACCTGGAAAGGAACAAGATTATAAATGAAAACCAGCATGGGTTCATGGAAGGCAAATCTTGTATCACAAACCTCCTGGAGTTTTATGACAAGGTAACAGAAGTAAGACACGAGAGAGAGGGTTGGGTAGATTGCGTTTTCCTAGACTGCAGGAAGGCCTTTGACACAGTTCCCCACAAGAGATTAGTGCAGAAGCTGGAGGATCAGGCACACATAAAAGGAAGGGCACTGCAATGGATAAGGGAATACCTGACAGGGAGGCAGCAACGAGTCATGGTACGTGAAGAGGTATCACAGTGGGCGCCTGTTACGAGCGGGGTCCCACAGGGGTCAGTTCTAGGACCAGTGCTATTTTTGATATATGTGAACGACATGATGGAAGGAATAGACTCTGAAGTGTCCCTGTTCGCAGATGACGTGAAGTTGATGAGAAGAATTAAATCGGACGAGGATGAGGCAGGACTGCAAAGAGACCTGGAGAGGCTGGACATGTGGTCCAGTAACTGGCTCCTCGAATTCAATCCAGCCAAATGCAAAGTCATGAAGATTGGGGAGGGGCAAAGAAGACCGCAGACAGAATATAGGCTAGGTGGACAAAGACTACAGACCTCACTCAGGGAGAAAGACCTTGGGGTGACCATAACACCGAGTACATCACCGGAGGCACACATCAACCAAATAACCGCTGCAGCATACGGGCGCCTGGCAAACCTGAGAATAGCGTTCCGATACCTCAATAAGGAATCGTTCAAGACACTGTACACTGTGTATGTTAGGCCCATACTGGAGTATGCAGCACCAGTCTGGAACCCACACCTGGTCAAGCACGTCAAGAAGTTAGAGAAAGTACAAAGGTTTGCAACAAGGCTAGTCCCAGAGCTCAAGGGAATGTCGTACGAGGAAAGGTTAAGGGAAATCGGACTGACGACACTGGAGGACAGAAGGGTCAGGGGAGACATGATAACGACATACAAGATACTGCGGGGAATAGACAAGGTGGACAGAGATAGGATGTTCCAGAGAGGGGACACAGGGACAAGGGGTCACAACTGGAAGCTGAAGACTCAGACGAGTCACAGGGACGTTAGGAAGTATTTCTTCAGTCATAGAGTTGTCAGCAAGTGGAATAGCCTAGCAAGTGAAGTAGTGGAGGCAGGAACCATACATAGTTTTAAGAAGAGGTATGACAAAGCTCAGGAAGCAGAGAGAGAGAGGATCCAGTAGCGATCAGTGAAGAGGCGGGGCCAGGAGCTGAGTCTCGACCCCTGCAACCACAATTAGGTGAGTACATATTAATAGATATGTGCAGAAAAACATATCTCACATTTCCCTGTTATGAAAAGAAAAAAAATCTAGAAACTAGAAGGTTTAGTAAATAATGAATGTTACCAATTCTGTTCCCTGTGATTACTGAATGTTCTGACGTTCTGAGCCATCATTTCTGTTACTTTTATGTAATCAGCTTAGAATATTTGCATAAAACACATTAATCGCAGTGACTGGCTGGCCGGCGCTACCTGCACCAGCTGTGTTAGCTAGAAAACCATATTGATGGATTGTGATTCGTTTCCCATAGGGGTGAGCAGTGATGGGTTGTGCGAGTCTCCTGAGAGGGTGGTGGTGGTGCTTTGACTCTGGTTGAGGGCTCTTGATCCAAGAACTGGAGGTAGCCTACCCTTCTTTGGATCGAATCTGATTATCTACCTTTCTCTGTTAAAGAGTATGTGACTCACGTATTCTTATAATAATAATAATAATAATAATAATAATAATAATAATAATAATAATAATAATAATAATAATTTTCCTTGTAGAAGTGGAGATGAACCCCTCCTCCGTAAGCCATGTGTGTCGTAAGAGGCGACTAAAAGGCCGAGAGCTTTGAGCTAATAACCCTTTCTCTGTAAATTACTAAGTGTAAAAAGAAGAAAAATGCATTTCCTTTTCAGGCCACCCTGCCTTGGTGGGAGACGGCAGGTAGGTTAAAAAATAATGATAATAGTAATAATAATATTAACAGTAATAATAATATAAAGACTTTATAAGGGTTGTTAATGTAGCCAGAAAAACAAGTGAGCATTGATCAAGACGTTTGTTAATAAACGAGCACAAACGAGCTTCATTTCTTTGTGCAGTATACAAAATTTGGTTTACATGTAATTAAATATGTAAGCCGCAGGTGAAAGCCACTAGCATGCTGTGCCTTTGGCGTATATAAACCCGTCCTAAGTTCCCCAGGTAGACCTGTGTGTGACCTCATAAAGCCCTCTGTGTGGGGCGAAAATTACCCAACGAGGGGCCGCATTACACTGCATATATGACTATCTCTATCGTGTCTGTGTTTTATTCCGTTCGTCTCGTAACGTTACGATACCGACCAACGCACCTTTCTCACATGCCTGACGTACCTGTCCCTCTGATAATTAAGTCAGGTT
The DNA here is from genome assembly GCF_038502225.1 of Cherax quadricarinatus. NCBI lineage: Eukaryota > Metazoa > Arthropoda > Malacostraca > Decapoda > Parastacidae > Cherax > Cherax quadricarinatus. The sequence goes on from NC_091344.1 coordinate 22,646,639, forward strand.
CTCTGACCTTGTACTCTCCAGGAATTTCTCATATGTCGTAGCATCGGTCACCGTCAATAGTTAATCTGAATTCATTACAATTCCTGACGTTATAAAATGCTTTTGTTAAAGCCTGACACTTTTTTTTTCAAGTTTGTTCATTGTAGGATCTGTTCTTTTTATGATTTAAAAAAATGAGAAATTTAGTGAGACCGCGACAGAGAGAGAGAGACAGAGAGACAGACAGACAGACAACAAAGAGAGCTGGAGGCAAAGACATAGAAAGAGAATCAGACAGAAAAAATAAAAAAGAACATAGGGTGAATGGAACAGACGACAAGGGAAGGGAAGATGAGAGAGACAAGGAAGAATATCAGAGATGATGATGGAGAGTGAGAAATATATCTCGTGAAATAAAATAGAAACTCACTGTGTCTTTGATAAAACAATAAAACCGTGGAAATGAAAGTTGATTTAGGAAATGAGGAGAGACGTGGAGAGATGTAGAGGACAGACGTGGGGAGACGTAGACGAGAGACGTGGAGAGACGTAGAGGACAGACATGGGGAGACGTAGAGGAGAGACGTGGAGAGACGTAGAGGACAAACGTGGAGAGACGTAGAGGAGAGACGTAGAGGAGAGACGTGGAAGAGAGTGATAAAATTAGTGAGGAGAGACGGCTTTAAAAATGCTAAATGTTGAAAAACCTGTTATTATTATGGTAAGACGAGAATGTGATAATGATGATGGTGTTGATGATGGTCATGATGAGGAGAAGGAGAAGGGAAAGGAGGAGGAGATGGAAAAAGAATAAAAAGAATAGAGAAGGAGAAGATTTAGAAGGTGAGGAGGAGGAGGAGGAAGTTACAGAGAAGGCAGATAAGAAGGATGGTGAGGAGAAGGAAGAATAGGAAGTAGCAGAGGAGGCAGAGGGAGAGAAAAGGACGAGGAAGAGGAGGAAGAAAAGCAGAGGAGGAAAAGGCAAAGGAAGGAGCAGAAGAGACGGAGGAAAAAGGAAAAGCAGGAGGTGAAGTAGGAGGGAAGAGAGAGAGAGAGAGAGAGAGAGAGAGAGAGAGAGAGAGAGAGAGAGAGAGAGAGAGAGAGAGAGAGAGAGAGAGAGAGAGAGAGAGGTAGAAACAGTTGAAAATAAAGAGGAAAAAGAAAACATCTTCAGAATCCTTTCAAGCAGTTTCTTTAACTTAATAAAAGGTATAAACAAACTTGGCAGCTGTGGTGGAGGTGGTGTAGAACTTGAGTTAGTGAACTTGAGTTAGTGAAGCAACTCTTTCAGTTCGTGTGGAAAGTTAGTGACCACTGCTAGACTCTCTCCTGCCTCTTAAGATCGCTGAAAGCACTTTGCTTGGGCACTCTGTCTCCTTTGAGCGGGGACTGACGGGGGTCACAGATTAAACACAGTTTTTATTGAGTTCTACTGGGTACGTCAGCAGTGCGTTGATACCCGTCACTGTATGATAGCTACGTAGTGGGTATAAGAACTTGCTTGGTTTCCCTTGTATTAAATCATATAGGATGGTTGTACCCTGTCATATTCCATCATAAAGGCTGGGTTATTCCTGTCATATTCCATTACATAGGTTATGTTCCCCTGTCATATTCCCTCAGACAGGATGTTTTCCCTGTTATACCCTGTCATATCCCATCACCAAAAGATTTATTTCTCCTGTCATATTGCCTCACACAGGATGGATGGTCGTCTTATATAAAGTGCGTAAATCTGTCATCCTGAGCTGAGAGACTTCGCCTGAACGCTGAGGATATCGCTATTTATTCCATC
>NC_091344.1:22653412-22655912 GCF_038502225.1 Cherax quadricarinatus
CCCTCCTGTCCTCCAGTGTCGTCAGGCCGATTTCCCTTAATCTTTCTTCATAGGACATTCCCCTTAGCTCTGGAACTAACCTTGTTGCAAACCTTTGTACTTTCTCTAGTTTCTTGACGTGCTTTATCAAGTGCGGGTTCCAAACAGGTGCTGCATACTCCAGTATGGGCCTGACATACACGGTGTACAGTGTCTTGAATGATTCCTTACTAAGGTGTCGGAATGCTGTTCTCAGGTTTGCCAGGCGCCCATATGCTGCAGCAGTTATCTGATTGATGTGTGCTTCCGGAGACATGCTCGGTGTTATACTCACCCCAAGATCTTTCTCCTTGAGTGAGGTTTGCAGTCTTTGGCCACCTAGCCTATACTCTGTCTGTGGTCTCCTGTGCCCTTCCCCTATCTTCATGACTTTGCATTTGGCAGGATTAAATTCGAGAAGCCATTTGCTGGACCAGGTGTCCAGTCTGTCCAGGTCTCTTTGAAGTCCTGCCTGGTCCTCATCAGATTTAATTCTCCTCATTAACTTCACATCATCTGCAAACAGGGACACTTCTGAGTCTAACCCTTCCGTCATGTCGTTCACATATACCAAAAATAGCACTGGTCCTAGGACCGACCCCTGTGGGACCCCGCTCGTCACAGGTGCCCACTGTGATACATCAGTGTGTGTGTGTGTGTGTGTGTGTGTGTGTGTGTGTATGTGTGTGTGTGTGTGTGTGTGTGTGTGTGTGTGTGTGTGTGTGTGTGTGTGTGTGTGTATGTTTGTGTGTGTGTGTGTGTGTGTGTGTGTGTGTACTACTCAATAAAAATTGGCCTGCGAGCAACAACAATCTTGTTGGTCACATGCACAGCTGTTGTTAGCGGACGGAGGATCGAGCCTCCACCACTCCTTTGGCACAATAACCCACACGAGTTACGCGCTTCACATCAATAATAAGACAAAATCTACGATGACTTGTTTGTCATTATAACTGTAATTATAACTGTCATTATAAATAGTTTGTCATTATAACTGTCTGTCGTCATACCTGTCCCTTCTTAGTTATAATTTTTACTTATCAAAATCACATGGAAAGAGAACAAGACTCTTATTGGTCTACTACAAGGACGCTGCTAAGATCCCTTAAAGTCTATTGGGTCTCTATTGGTCTACATCCTCATGATCGTAGAGTTTATTACCGGTTCCTGGATTGTGTTCACCAACCTTATTAAAAGCACTGGAACCTTATTGCACTGGAACCTTATTGCACTGGAACCTTATTGCACTGGAACCTTATTGCACTGGAACCTTATTGCACTGGAACCTTATTGCACGGGAACCTTATTGCACTGGAATCTTATTGCACTGGAACCTTATTGCACGGGAATCTTATTGCACTGGAACCTTATTGCACGGGAATCTTATTGCACTGGAACCTTATTGCACGGGAACCTTATTGCACTGGAACCTCATTGCACTGGAATCTTATTGCACTGGAACCTTATTGCACTGGAACCTTATTGCACGGGAACCTTATTGCACTGGAACCTTATTGCACTGGAATCTTATTGCACGGGAACCTTATTGCACTGGAACCTTATTGCACTGGAACCTTATTGCACTGGAACCTTATTGCACTGGAATCTTATTGCACTGGAATCTTATTGCACTGGAACCTTATTGCACTGGAACCTTATTACACTGGAACCTTATTGCACTGGAACCTTATTGCACTGGAACCTTACTGCACTGGAATCTTTCCTGACATTCTGAAAAAGATTTGTCTCTTCTACTGTGAATTTCGGATCCTATCAGCCTGGAATCTAAATTATTGGCTGATCTTTGTGCATTATAGATTGCTCTCCATCCAGTCTCCTCTTTCACATAAATTTACACACTTTTTCTTCGTTTCTACTTACAACTGTATTGATTTATGAAGTTAGATATGAAAGAGCGTGTGAGAGTTAGAGAGAGAGAGAGAGAGAGAGAGAGAGTGAAAGCTATGAAAGAACTTAGGACAGATAAATTTCTCGAGTTCTTTGGTTGATTATATATATATATATATATATATATATATATATATATATATATATATATATATATATATATATATATATATATATATATATATATATATATATATATATATATATATATATACATGTGTGTGTATGGATGATTGATGTTTGCATATATACATAAATTTAGTGACTACCCGGAGAAGACAAAAGGAGGACCAATTAACGAATTACTCGCTGGGATAATTACATTTTCCTGCTTCAAAGAAAGCCGCTTCCTTGGAAGTTAATTATATTCACAAAGACTGAGGTTCAACTCCTTAAGATAATCAAAGTGTTAATTTTGTGAATATGAGAATTCGTATTTCGAAGCACCAAATGTATTTTCTTCCTTTAAGTTTGAGTTAATTTCCTGAGAGTGTTTCATTTACCTTGAATTGTGATTGCGATTATTTCTCTCGTCATGATTGGCTGGGAAAATGAGTTAAGGAGAGAGAGAGAG
>NC_091344.1:22665912-22705912 GCF_038502225.1 Cherax quadricarinatus
TCTTATTTATTATTATGAATTATATTAATATTGTAAACGGTATTGCATTATTGTTGTTGTTGTTGTTGTTGTTGTTGTTATTTTTAGTATTGTAATTGTGATGATGATGATTATTATGATGATGATTACTATTATTATTAATTTATAACATTATTTTATTATTATTATTATTATTATTATTATTATTATTATTATTATTATTATTATTATTATTATTGTGATGATGATTATTACTATTATTATTAATTTATAACATTATTTTATTATTATTATTATCATTATTATTATTATTATTATTATTATTATTATTATTATTATTATTATTATTATTATTATTATTATTGTGATGATTATTATGATGATGATTACTATGATTATTATTAATTTATAATTTTATTTTATTATTATTGGGCCCCTACTTAAACAAGATGGGTCCTACACAGATGACAGCAAGGAAATGAGTGAGCTACTCAAGTCCCAATATGACTCAGTTTTTAGCAAGCCGCTAACCAGACTGAGAGTCGAAGATCAAAATGAATTTTTTATGAGAGAGCCACAGAATTTGGTTAACACAAGCCTATCCGATGTTATCCTGACGCCAAATGACTTCGAACAGGCGATAAATGTCATGCCCATGCACTCTGCCCCAGGGCCAGACTCATGGAACTCCATGTTCATCAAGAACTGCAAGAAGCCCCTATCACGAGCCTTTACCATCCTATGGAGAGGGAGCATGGACACGAGGGTCGTCCCACAGTTACTAAAAACAACAGACATAGCCCCACTCCACAAAGGGGGCAGTAAAGCAACAGCAAAGAACTACAGACCGATAGCACTAACATCCCATATCATTAAAATCTTTGAAAGGGTCCTAAGAAGCAAGCTCACCACCCATCTAGAAACCCATCAATTACACAACAAAGGGCAACATGGGTTTAGAACAGGTCGCTCCTGTCTGTCTCAACTATTGGATCACTACGACAAGGTCCTAGATGCACTAGAAGACAAAAAGAATGCAGATGTAATATATACAGACTTTGCAAAAGCCTTCGACAAGTGTGACCATGGCGTAATTGCGCACAAAATGCTTGCTAAAGGAATAACGGGAAAAGTCGGTTGATGGATCTATAATTTCCTCACTAACTGAACACAGAGAGTAGTAGTCAACAGAGTAAAGTCCGAGGCAGCTACGGTGAAAAGCTCTGTTCCACAAGGCACAGTACTTGCTCCCATCTTGTTCCTCATCCTCATATCTGACATAGACAAGGATGTCAGCCACAGCACCGTGTCTTCCTTTGCAGATGACACCCGAATCTGCATGACAGTGTCTTCCATTGCAGACACTGCAAGGCTCCAGGCGGACATCAACCAAATCTTTCAGTGGGCTGCAGAAGACAATATGAAGTTTAACGATGAGAAATTTCAATTACTCAGATATGGCAAACACGAGGAAATTAAATCTTCATCAGAGTACAAAACAAATTCTGGCCACAAAATAGAGCGAAACACCAACGTCAAAGACCTGGGAGTGATCATGTCGGAGGATCTCACCTTCAAGGACCATAACATTGTATCAATCGCATCTGCTAGAAAAATGACAGGATGGATAATGAGAACCTTCAAAACTAGGGATGCCAAGCCCATGATGACACTCTTCAGGTCACTTGTTATATCTAGGCTGGAATATTGCTGCACACTAACAGCACCTTTCAAGGCAGGTGAAATTGCTGACCTAGGAAATGTACAGAGAACCTTCACGGCGCGCATAACGGAGATAAAACACCTCAATTACTGGGTGCGCTTGAGGTTCCTGAACCTGTATTCCCTGGAACGCAGGCGGGAGAGATACATGATTATATACACCTGGAAAATCCTAGTGGGACTAGTACCGAACTTGCACACGAAAATCACTCACTACGAAAGCAAAAGACTTGGCAGACGATGCAACATCCCCCCAATGAAAAGCAGGGGTGCCACTAGCACGTTAAGAGACCATACAATAAGTGTCAGGGGCCCGAGACTGTTCAACTGCCTCCCAGCATACATAAGGGGAATTACCAACAGACCCCTGGCAGTCTTCAAGCAGGCACTGGACAAGCACCTAAAGTCGGTTCCTGACCAGCCGGGCTGTGGTTCGTACGTTGGTTTGCGTGCAGCCAACAGTAACAGCCTGGTTGATCAGGCTCTGATCCATCAGGAGGCCTGGTCACAGACCGGGCCGCGGGGGCGTTGACCCCCGGAACTCTCGGATCTATATTTATACAATGCAACCCGGATTATGAGAAAATGGGAGCCCAATCCGGATTCTGGGAACGCCACAGCACAATCTGGATGCTGGGAACGCCACAGCACAATCTGGATGCTGGGAACGCCACAGCACAATCTGGATTCTGGGAACGCCACAGCACAATCTGGATGCTTGGAACGCCACAGCACAATGTAGATGCTGGGAACGCCACAGCACAATCCGGATTATGAGAAGATGGGAGCACAATCCGGATTCTGGGAACGCCACAGCTTCCCCGTTTTCCTGCATTTCTCGAAACAGAATCTCTCCTGTCATTTTATTCACGTTTCTTTATCTACTTCTCTCTCTCTCTCTCTCTCTCTCTCTCTCTCTCTCTCTCTCTCTCTCTCCATTCTCTTTTTCCTTCTCTCCATCCTCACGTTTCTCTTTTATTTGTTTTCTTTAATCTCTTATTCTTCCTACTCCTTTATTTCCATGTCTTACTTTTCTCTGTCTCCTCCTGCTACTCTTCCTCTATTTCTTTCTCCTACTCTTTTTTTAACTCTTACGTCTTTGCCTCTCCCTCTTTCTATTTCGTCTTCATATCCTCCTCCTTCTCCTTCTTCAACTCTCCTCTTCCCTCTCTTCCTGCTGCTGCTGCAGCAGTCGCTGTTGCAGCTGCTTCTGCAGCTACTGTAACCGCTGTTACTGCTGCTGCTACTGCTACTGCTACTGCTGCTGCTGCTGCTGCTGCTGCTGCTGCTGCTGCTGCTGCTGCTGCTGCTGCTGCTGCTGCTGCTCTTCTTCCTCCTCCTCTACCTCCTCGCCTTCTTCTTCTTCGTCTTCTTCCTCCTGCTCCTCTTCTCCCCTCCTCCAGCAGGGAAGCTGACATATAGGCTTCACTTGTCTTCGCCAGCAGTACCTGCTTGCACATTCACCCCCACACACTGCTATTCTCTCGGCCAACAGGTGCGCGAGTAAAGTGATTTCCACCCGCTACCAATCTTGTCCTCGAGGTAATATCATTCGCCTTCCCCTCTGCCTGACAACCCTGAATATGTCCTGGTGTCTGGGAAGTAAAACCCACAGGTGAAGCCAAGGAAAAAAAATCAGTTAGGAAACGGCAGGGATGGTGTCCTTGTCAGCTCGTCCCCTCGGGAGCTATCAGTCCCTTGCTGCTGTTGATAATTGGCTATAACCAAGAAGGGACGTTGTATCTATTACCCTCGTGGGCGAGTACAGGAATATACCTTTCCCAGTGAGAGAGGGTTGTTGCATGATAATATCTGCAGTGGCTGGTTCTGAAGATGTCATAAATCGCCTGAAATCGCATACGTATTCTGCTAAATATTTGGGAACGGGCAATGGTTTCCAATACTCTGAATGTGCGATGTTTTTAGCAGTTTAAAATATGTTAATGTTAATCATTGAGTGCTGAAATTAACCCATAGTAAAATAGCACAATTAAAACTGAAAATAAAACTACCCTTTTATTTATTAAATAATACGTATTTTTATTTAAACTGAAATCCCTTCAGCTAATACGGTAATTCACAAGGATATAACGAAGGAGCACTGTGGAAGGTATACTGGTCTGTCATGCTAGGCAGGTCCAAGTTACCTACTGGCCAAAGGGAGTCAGGTCGATGTCACATTTACTGAGCACTGCAACAGACCCACGGACCCAAGCAAGTCAGGTCCAACTCACATCAGAACTGAATTTACTAGATTTTCTGATGACAATCCATTGAGACGAAAAGATACAGACTGGAAATTAAATTTTACCAGGGCAACGTTTACCTCTGCGGAGAATTTTATCAGATTATGGCTTAATAAAGCTCTAGGCAGAGCGAAACGTTGTACCAATAAAGTAACAAACAATTCTACAGAGAGCATCTTATCTACAAATTTCCCCGCAGTATGCCATTAGCCAACCAACAATCCATTGTTTCTAATTCCTCCCAAATACCTCTGTCCTACCGATACTTTGGGTATGATATCTCGCTATCAGCATCCTGAGTGAGGAACGTCCGGATTTCTCCTGTTTCTGTTGTCGATGATGTTCAGATTTCAGTGACAGAATTCCATTATTCACGTATCGCTTAACTTGCCCAATAAATGCAATTATTTCTTGAAGGGATACCTACATGTAGCATAGTTACACATACACACACACACACACACACACACACACACACACACACACACACACACACACACACACATACACACACACACACACACACACACACACACACACACACACACACACATACACACACACACACACACACACACACACACACACACACACACACACACACACACACACACACACACACACCCACACCTAGCCAAGCACGTAAAGAAACTAGAGAGAGTGCAAAGGTTTGCAACAAGACTAGTCCCAGAGCTACGAGGAGAGGTTAAGGGAAATCAACCTGACGACACTGGAGGACAGGAGAGATAGGGGGAACATGATAACGACATACAAAATACTGAGAGGAATTGACAAGGTGGACAAAGACAGGATGTTCCAGAGATTGGACACAGTAACAAGGGGACACAGTTGGAAGCTGAAGACATAGATGAATCACAGGGATGTTAGGAAGTATTTCTTCAGCCACAGAGTAGTCAGTAAGTGGAATAGTTTGGGAAGCGATGTAGTGGAGGCAGGATCCATACATAGCTTTAAGCAGAGGTATGATGAAGCTCACGGCTCAGGGAGAGTGACCTAGTAGCGATCAGTGAAGAGGCGGGGCCAGGAGCTCGGACTCGACCCCCGCAACCTCAACTAGGTGAGTACAACTAGGTGAGTACACACACACACACACACACACACACACACACACACACACACACACACACACACACACACACACACACACATACACACAGCACACACACACAAATGAAGTCCCAATCTTTAAAAAAGGAGACAGACATGAAGCACTAAACTACAGACAAGTGTCACTGACATGTATAGTATGCAAAATCATGGAGAAGATTATCAGGAGAAGAGTGGTGGAGCACCTAGAAAGGAATGATCTCATCAACAGCACCCAACATGGTTTCAGGGACGGGAAATCCTGTGTCACAAACCTACTGGAGTTCTATGACATGGTGACAGCAGTAAGACAAGAGAGAGAGGGATGGGTGGATTGCATATTCTTGGAATGCAAGAAGGCGTTTGACACAGTTCCACACAAGAGATTGGTGCAAAAACTGGAGGACCAAGCAGGGACAACAGGGAAGGCACTACAATGGATCAGGGAATACTTGTCAGGAAGACAGCAGCGAGTCATGGTACGTGGCGAGGTGTCAGAGTGGGCACCTGTGACCAGCGGCGTCCCACAGGGGTCAGTCCTAGGACCAGTGCTGTTTCTGGTATTTGTGAACGATATGACGGAAGGAATAGACTCTGAGGTGTCCCTGTTTGCAGATGACGTGAAGTTGATGAGAAGAATTCACTCGATCGAAGACCAGGCAGAACTACAAAGGGATCTGGACAGGCTGTAGACCTGGTCCAGCAATTGGCTCCTGGAGTTCAATCCCACCAAGTGCAAAGTCATGAAGATTGGGGAAGGGCAAAGAAGACCGCAGACGGTCCAGAGACTACAAACCTCACTCAAGGAAAAAGATCTTGGGGTGAGTATAACACCAGGCACATCTCCTGAAGCGCACATCAACCAAATAGCTGCTGCAGCATATGGGCGCCTAGCAAACCTCAGAACAGCATTCCGACATCTTAATAAGGAATCGTTCAGGACCCTGTACACCGTGTACATTAGGCCCATATTGGAATATGCGGCACCAGTTTGGAACCCACACCTATCCAAGCACTTAAAGAAACTAGAGAAAGTGCAAAGGTTTGCAACAAGACTAATCCCAGAGCTAAGAGGTATGTCCTACGAGGAGAGGTTAAGGGAAATCAACCTGACGACACTGGAGGACAGGAGAGATAGGGAGGACATGATAACGACATACAAAATACTGAGAGGGATTGACAAGGTGGACAAAGACAGGATGTTCCAGAGATTGGACACAGTAACAAGGGGACACAATTGGAAGTTGAAGACACAGATGAATCAAAGGGATGTTAGGAAGTATTTCTTCAGCCACAGAGTAGTCAGTAAGTGGAATAGTTTGGGAAGCAATGTAGTGGAGGCAGGATCCATACATAGCTTTAAGCAGAGGTATGATAAAGCTCATGGTTCAGGGAGAGTGACCTAGTAGCGATCAGTGAAGAGGCGGGGCCAGGAGCTCGGACTCGACCCCTGCAACCTCAACTAGGTGATTACAACTAGGTGAGTACACACATGCACACACACACACATATACACACACACACACACACATACACACACACACACACACATGCACACACACACACATACACACACACATACACACACACACATACACACACACACACATATACACACACATACACACACACATACACACGCACATACACTCACACATACACACACACATACACACACACATACACACACACATACACGCACACATACACACGCACAGATGTATACATGTATATATATATATGTATATATATATAATATATATATATATATGTATATATATATATATATATATATATATATATTTATATATATATATGTATATATATATATATATATATATATATATATATATCTATGTATATATATATATATATATATAACATCTTGTAGGAGTGAGGAAGAGCCAGTTGTGAGTGTGGGGGAAGTTCGTGAGGCAGTAGGTAAAATGAAAGGGGGTAAGGCAGCCGGGATTGATGGGATAAAGATAGAAATGTTAAAAGCAGGTGGGGATATAGTTTTGGAGTGGTTGGTGCAATTATTTAATAAATGTATGGAAGAGGGTAAGGTACCTAGGGATTGGCAGAGAGCATGCATAGTTCCTTTGTATAAAGGCAAAGGGGATAAAAGAGAGTGCAAAAATTATAGGGGGATAAGTCTGTTGAGTGTACCTGGTAAAGTGTATGGTAGAGTTATAATTGAAAGAATTAAGAGTAAGACGGAGAATAGGATAGCAGATGAACAAGGAGGCTTTAGGAAAGGTAGGGGGTGTGTGGACCAGGTGTTTACAGTGAAACATATAAGTGAACAGTATTTAGATAAGGCTAAAGAGGTCTTTGTGGCATTTATGGATTTGGAAAAGGCGTATGACAGGGTGGATAGGGGGGCAATGTGGCAGATGTTGCAAGTGTATGGTGTAGGAGGTAGGTTACTGAAAGCAGTGAAGAGTTTTTACGAGGATAGTGAGGCTCAAGTTAGAGTATGTAGGAAAGAGGGAAATTTTTTCCCAGTAAAAGTAGGCCTTAGACAAGGATGTGTGATGTCACCGTGGTTGTTTAATATATTTATAGATGGGGTTGTAAGAGAAGTAAATGCGAGGGTCTTGGCAAGAGGCGTGGAGTTAAAAGATAAAGAATCACACACAAAGTGGGAGTTGTCACAGCTGCTCTTTGCTGATGACACTGTGCTCTTGGGAGATTCTGAAGAGAAGTTGCAGAGATTGGTGGATGAATTTGGTAGGGTGTGCAAAAGAAGAAAATTAAAGGTGAATACAGGAAAGAGTAAGGTTATGAGGATAACAAAAAGATTACGTGATGAAAGATTGAATATCAGATTGGAGGGAGAGAGTATGGAGGAGGTGAACGTATTCAGATATTTGGGAGTGGACGTGTCAGCGGATGGGTCTATGAAAGATGAGGTGAATCATAGAATTGATGAGGGAAAAAGAGTGAGTGGTGCACTTAGGAGTCTGTGGAGACAAAGAACTTTGTCCTTGGAGGCAAAGAGGGGAATGTATGAGAGTATAGTTTTACCAACGCTCTTATATGGGTGTGAAGCGTGGGTGATGAATGTTGCAGCGAGGAGAAGGCTGGAGGCAGTGGAGATGTCATGTCTGAGGGCAATGTGTGGTGTGAATATAATGCAGAGAATTCGTAGTTTGGAAGTTAGGAGGAGGTGCGGGATTACCAAAACTGTTGTCCAGAGGGCTGAGGAAGGGTTGTTGAGGTGGTTCGGACATGTAGAGAGAATGGAGCAAAACAGAATGACTTCAAGAGTGTATCAGTCTGTAGTGGAAGGAAGGCGGGGTAGGGGTCGGCCTAGGAAGGGTTGGAGGGAGGGGGTAAAGGAGGTTTTGTGTGCGAGGGGCTTGGACTTCCAGCAGGCATGCGTGAGCGTGTTTGATAGGAGTGAATGGAGACAAATGGTCTTTAATACTTGACGTGCTGTTGGAGTGTGAGCAAAGTAACATTTATGAAGGGATTCAGGGAAACCGGCAGGCCGGACTTGAGTCCTGGAGATGGGAAGTACAGTGCCTGCACTCTGAAGGAGGGGTGTTAATGTTGCAGTTTAAAAACTGTAGTGTAAAGCACCCTTCTGGCAAGACAGTGATGGAGTGAATGATGGTGAAAGTTTTTCTTTTTCGGGCCACCCTGCCTTGGTGGGAATCGGCCGGTGTGATAATAAAAAAAAAAATATATGTCGTGGCGAATAGGTAAAACTAGTTCATTAGCAAGAACTCATTTAAAATTAAGTCGATTTTAAAATTTTCTCTCTTACGTTTAAAGATATAATTTTCTCATTTATGTTAATGTAAAAATTAATAATTTTGTACCAAACGAACCTTAGAAAACTTACCTAACCTTGTTTCCATCTGTGGCACAAGTGGAAACACTGAATATGATAACAAAATTGTTTGAAAATTAAGCTTTTTCGCTGACGTAATTTCGCCAAAATTTATGCAAACTCGAAATGACAGATTAGCAGCGCTTAGTGGTGTGTGTGTGTGTGTGTGTGTGTGTGTGTGTGTGTGTGTGTGTGTGTGTGTGTATGTGTGTGTGTGTGTGTATGTATGTGTGTGTGTGTATGTGTGTGTGTGTGTGTGTGTGTGTGTGTGTGTGTGTGTGTGTGTGTGTTTGTGTGTGTGTGTGTATGTGTGTGTATGTGTGTGTGTATGTGTGTTTGTGTGTATGCGTGTGTGTGTGTGTATGTGTGTGTGTATGTGTGTGTGTGTGTGTGTGTGTACGTGTGTGTGTGTGTGTGTATGTGTGTGTGTGTATGTGTGTGTGTGTGTACTCACCTAGTTGAGGTTGCGGGGGTCGAGTCCGAGCTCCTGGCCCCGCCTCTTCACTGATCGCTACTAGGTCACTCCCTCTGAACCGTGAGCTTTATCTTACCTCTGCTTGAAGCTATGTATGGATCCTGCCTCCACTACATCGCTTCCCAAACTATTCCACTTACTGACTACTCTGTGGCTGAAGAAATACTTCCTAACATCCCTGTGATTCATCTGTGTCTTCAGCTTCCAACTGTGTCCCCTTGTTACTGTGTCCAATCTCTGGAACATCCTGTCTTTGTCCACCTTGTCAATTCCTCTCAGTATTTTGTATGTCGTTATCATGTCCCCCCTATCTCTCCTGTCCTCCAGTGTCGTCAGGTTGATTTCCCTTAACCTCTCCTCGTAGGACATACCTCTTAGCTCTGGGACTAGTCTTGTTGCAAACCTTTGCACTTTCTCTCGTTTCTTCACGTGCTTGGCTAGGTGTGGCTTCCAAACTGGTGCCGCATACTCCAATATGGGCCTAACGTACACGGTGTACAGGGTCCTGAACGATTCCTTATTAAGATGTCGGAATGCTGTTCTAGGGTTTGCTAGGCGCCCATATGCTGCAGCAGTTATTTGGTTGATGTGCGCTTCAGGAGATGTGCCTGGTGTTATACTCACCCCAAGATCTTTTTCCTTGAGTGAAGTTTGTAGTCTCTGGCCCCCTAGACTGTACTCCGTCTGCGGTCTTCTTTGCCCTTCCCCAATCTTCATGACTTTGCACTTGGTGGGATTGAACTCCAGGTGCCAATTGCTGGACCAGGTCTGCAGCCTGTCCAGATCCCTTTGTAGTTCTGCCTGGTCTTCGATCGAGTGAATTCTTCTCATCAACTTCACGTCATCTGCAAACAGGGACACCTCAGAGTCTATTCCTTCCGTCATGTCGTTCACAAATACCAGAAACAGCACTGGTCCTAGGACTGACCCCTGTGGGACCCCGCTGGTCACAGGTGCCCACTCTGACACCTCGCCACGTACGTGTGTGTGTGTGTGTGTGTGTGTGTGTGTGTGTGTGTGTGTGTGTGTGTGTGTGTGTGTGTGTGTGTGTGTGTGTGTATGTGTGTTCGCCTATATGTAGTTGCAGGGGTCGAGTCACGGCTCTTGGTCCACTCTCTCCCGGCTCCAAGAGCCTTTTCAGACCTCTTCTAAAGAAATTAAATTATTCTTGACTGAAGGTGACTATCTGACATGCACCTTCAACCATTCTTTGAGTAGTCGATAGTCTTTAAACCTCTTAACCAAGCAAGAATAAAGAAGACTTATAGTAAAGTTGAAGATAAGAAGAAGACAACTGGTGGAGAAAGAGAGGAGGAGGAGGAAACTAGGAATAAATATTTAACTGAATATATCACCAGTTTCTGACGTAAACAAGATAATGTCAGCGGCGTAATCAACAGTGTTGAATATATGAATAATGTTACTGATCTTCCAGAAGAACTGTCAGAATAATGTTACTTAGTGGCGATTGAGGGATAGATAGTACACTGAATACAGACTAAGTACGGACAGGTGAGTACGGACAGGTGAGTACAGGCAGGTGAGTACATAGACGTACAAGTACACACATTTCCCCAGTGACTTAACCCAGTAAGCTGGCCGGTTTCAAGGAGAGGTGCTGAGGGTGCCACACAACGAGCTCGTTCACTATGACATATTGTAGTGTTGTTAGCCAGGATCCGCATCCTCCCACAAGAACTTGCGTAGCCGCTGAGCACCTCGTTGTGGCTCACGACAGAAGGGACGAAGAAGCGACGGCTTCAAGTTAGGGTAATGACAAGGGAACGATCAAAGTTTAAGACTTCTTAAATAAGCAGATATTTCTCAGTTTTTTTTCTCTCTCTCACTGAATAACTCATTTCACTCTCTTTATCTAGCTCTGACTAAGTTTACTTCACTTGCTCTGATTCTCTCTCTCTCTCTCTCTCTCTCTCTCTCTCTCTCTCTCTCTCTCTCTCTCTCTCTCTCTCTCTCTCTCTCTCTCTCTCTCTCTCTCTCTCTCTCTCCTTAACGCATTTTCTCAACCTGTCCCCCTTCCATCTGCTAGTGTCTTTAACAAATGGTGACATACGTACACACACACACACACACACACACACACACACACACACACACACACACACACACACACACACACACACACACACACACACACACACACACTGACACACACACACAGATAAACAGATCAAGTGTCTATCAACAAATGCCTTCGACAATAACTGCCACACTAACCCTACTCTTTACTCCTCCCACCACATCACTAACCCTAACTACACATTCGGTCAATAACGCTTCAAAACATGCCAGTCGACAACGAGAACCCGGTACAGCATCCCTCGTTACAGCATCGCTCGGAATTGTTGTACCTTCATTCCGAGGTCTCCTAACCCCGGTTGTAATGACACG
This sequence comes from Cherax quadricarinatus, assembly GCF_038502225.1. Taxonomy (NCBI): domain Eukaryota; kingdom Metazoa; phylum Arthropoda; class Malacostraca; order Decapoda; family Parastacidae; genus Cherax; species Cherax quadricarinatus. The sequence goes on from NC_091344.1 coordinate 22,677,692, forward strand.
GTGGGGGGGAGAAATGAAGTTCATGTCGTGGAAATGACCTGTTTAATTATACAAATGAGGGACACCGTTGACATCATTCGGGTATTGAGTTCGTTGCTCGTGATGCCGTTCACGATACTAGTTGCATTATATAGAAGAATGGCTGCTTGACTCGGGATGTCGTTTTATTTCGACATTCAAGGGCTGATCGGTATCTAAGACATGAGGATTAGTTTAGAATTTAGAAGGATGGTTGGTTTATCAGGCATCTGGTTTAATTATTTAAACCTTTGGATGCTTAACTGGTTTATTAGGATTAAAGCTTGTTAAATAGGCTTACTGTAACCTGTACACCACGAGTCAAGAATACGTAATCCCTGTTGTAGATCCTAAATTTAGTAAACTCTCAGTGTTTGTAGTGTATATATATATATATATATATATATATATATATATATATATATATATATATATATATATATATATATATATATATATATATATATATATACATATATCATTCAACACTTTCACCTCACTCACACATTATCACTGTTTTTGCAGAGGTGCTCAGAATACATCAGTTTAGAATTATATACGTATAAAGATACACAATATATCCCTCGAAACTGCCAATATCTCGAACCCCTCCTTCAGAGTGCAGGCATTGTACTTCCCATTTCCAGGACTCAAGTCCAGCTATATAAAAATAACCGGTTTCCTTGAATCCCTTCACTAAATATTACCCTGCTCACACTTCAACAGATCGTAAGGTCCCAAATACCATTCGTCTCCATTCGCTCCTATCTCACACGCTCACACACGCTTGCTTGAAGTCCAAGCCCCTCGCCCACAAAACCTCCTTTACCCCCTCTCTCCAACCCTTTCGAGGACGACCCCTACCCCGCCTTCCTTCCCCTATAGATTTATATGCTTTCCATGTCATTCTACTTTGATCCATTCTCTCTAACTGACCAAACCACCTCAACAACCCCTCTTCTGCCCTCTGACTAATACTTTTATTAACTCCACACCTTTTCCTAATTTCCACACTCCGAATTTTCTGCATAATATTTACACCACACATTGCCCTTAAACAGGACATCTCCACTGCCTCCAACCGTCTCCTCGCTGCTGCATTTACCACCCAAGCTTCACACCCATGAAAGAGTGTTGGTGCTACTATATTTTAATACATTCCCTTCTTTGCCTCCATAGATAACGTTCTTTGTCTCCACATATAACTTAATGCACCGCTCACCTTTTTTCCTTCATCAATTCTATGATTAACCTCATCCTTCATAAATCCATCTGCTGACACGTGAACTCCCAAATATCTGAAAACATTCACTTCTTCCATATTCCTCCTCTCCAATATGATATCCAATTTTTCTTTATCTAAATCATTAGATACCCTCATCACCTTACTCTTTTCTATGTTCACTTTCAACTTCCTACCTTTACATACTCTCCCAAACTCATCCACTAACCTTTGCAATTTTTCTTTAGAATCTCCCATAAGCACAGTATCATTAGCAAAAAGCAACTGTGTCAATTCCCATTTTGTATTTAAGTCCCCATATATATATATATATATATATATATATATATATATATATATATATATATATATATATATATATATATATATATATATATATATATATATATATATACATATATATATATATATATATATATATATATATATATATATATATATATATATATATATATATATATATATATATATATATATATATATATATATATATATATATATATATATATATATATATATATGCAATAAGATCACAGTAAACAGGTGATTTCAAAATATGCAAAACAACCACTCTGAAAGAATAGAGAAATTCCAAGCGCTTTCGTGACTACTCACATTATCAAGGAACTATGATAATGTGAGTAGTCACGAAAGCGCTTGGAATTTCTCTATTCTTTCAGAGTGGTTGTTTTGCATATATATATATATATATATATATATATATATATATATATATATATATATATATATATATATATATATATATATATATATATATATATATATATATATGTATATATATATATTAGCTGACTAATTGGATGGGAAATTGGAAACCAAGTTTTGCCTCATAAAACTGAACCCAGTTCGCCCACAACAGTCTGGTAATGACAGAGTATTCAGCCAGGAGTCATCAACAACAGGTAACCTTCTTAGAAATACAAAGAGAGAGAGAGTTTACGAGAAGATCTTCTCTCTCTCGTTATATTTTTTTGAGTTTGAAACGAACGAGTAATTAATGAGCTTAATGACCTAAAAACACAGATTAATGACTGGACCTCAGAACATTTAAAAGCAATTAGTGTAGTGACTAATGAAGCTGTGTGGTCTCTGACTGGTTAGTTACTAACTACTTTCCAACCATGTCAAGGATATTATTATTATTATTATTATTATTATTATTATTATTATTATTATTATTATTATTATTATTATTATTATAATTATTATTATTATTATTATTATTATTATTATTATTATTATTATTATTATTATTATTATTATTATTATTATTATTATTATTACTGTTATCAATTATGAAAATATTATTATTATTACTATAATTAATTATAATAATAAAATTATAATGACAGTAAAAGTCATTAATATTATAATTATTATTTTATATGAATTTTTATTTATATCATTACTACCATCATCATTATTATCATAATTATCGTCATCATCAGTCTGTATAAGTTTTCCATCACTAATTTTATCGACATTAGAGACTTACTGGCAGTTTCAATTATGCAATTATCACTGTAATTATCTCCTGTTAATTGAAGGTAATTGATGTAGTTACAAAATGAAGTTGAGTGACGGGAAAATGTAACTAGAACCATCCAAGCCCACCCTAGCCTGCCCGTGCCCACCCTAGCCTGCCCGTGCCCACCCTAGCCTGCCCTTGCCCACCCTAGCCTGCCCTTGCCCACCCTAGCCTGCCCTTGCCCACCCTAGCCTGCCCTTGCCCACCCTAGCCTGCCCGTGCCCACCCTAGCCTGCCCTTGCCCACCCTAGCCTGCCCTTGCCCACCCTAGCCTGCCCTTGCCCACCCTACCCTGCCCGTGCCCACCCTAGCCTGCCCTAGCCTATCATAGCACATCCCAGCCCACCCTAGCTTACCCTAGCCCACCCTAGCACATCCTTGCCTACCCTAATCTACACAAGCCTACCCAACCCCACCCTCGCCTACCCTAGCTAACCTTAGCCTACCCTAGCCTTCCCTAACCTACCCAAATCTACCCTAGAACATCCTAGCCTACACTAGCCTACCCCTAGTTTACCCTAGCCTACCCTTGCCTACCCCAGCCCATCCTAGCCTACCCTAGTTCACTCTAGCCCATCCTAGAACACCTAACCCCCCTAGAACACCCTCGCCCACCCTAGCCTACCCTAGCCCACTCTAGCCCACCCTAGCCCAGCCTAGACCACCACAGCCCACCCGCATCACCCGTAAAACAGGAAGTATCAACATAGTTCAGGAACAGTTTTAGATGAGTTACTCCGAGGGAATTAGTACCTAATTTGGAGCCTTAATAAGCAGGTGGTATTGATGGGCGTTGAAAAAACGACGTTCATACAGATTCGGATATGTCAGAATATTACCTCTGATGTACAGCAGCTGTAAAGCTGTAAACAGGGTAATAAAGAGCACACACACACACACACAGGTGAAGAGGCGGGTCCAGGAGCTGAGTCTCGGCCCCTGCAACCACAATTAGGTGAGTACATATACACACACACACACGCACATACACACAGACATACACACACACACAGACACACACACACACACATACACACACAGACACACACATACACACACACACACAGACACACACACACACACACATACACACACACACACGCGCACACACACACACACACACACACACACACACACACACACACACACACACACACACACACACACACACACACACACACACACACACACACACACACACACACGCAAAGGACCCAGGAGAATAAGGAGAGCAGTCGTAGAGCCAGAAACGAATATGCACAGACAAATATGAAAACGACATAGCAACAAAAGCCAAATCTGACCCGAAACTGTTGTACAGTAACATCAGGAGGAAAACAACAGTCAAGGACCAGGTAATCAGGCTAAGGAAGGAAGGAGGAGAGACAACAAGAAATGACCGTGAAGTATGTGAAGAACTCAACAAGAGATTCAAAGAAGTGTTCACAGAGGAGACAGAAGGGACTCCAGAAAGACGGAGAGGTGGGGCACACCACCATGTGCTGGACACAGTGCACACAACCGAGGAAGAAGTGAAGAGGCTTCTGAGTGAGCTAGATACCTCAAAGGCAATGGGGCCAGATAACATCTCTCCATGGGTATTGAGAGAGGGAGCAGAGGCGCTATGTGTACCCGTAACAACAATATTCAATACATCTATCGAAACAGGGAGATTGCCTGAGGCATGGAAGACAGCAAATGTAGTCCCAGTCTTTAAAAAAGGAGACAGACATGAAGCATTAAACTACAGACCAGTGTCACTGACATGTATAGTATGCAAAATCATGGAGAAGATTATCAGGAGAAGAGTGGTGGAACACCTAGAAAGGAATGATCTCATCAACAGCAGCCAACATGGTTTCAGGGACGGGAAATCCTGTGTCACAAACCTACTGGAGTTCTATGACATGGTGACAGCAGTAAGACAAGAGAGAGAGGGGTGGGTGGATTGCATTTTCTTGGACTGCAAGAAGGCGTTTGACACAGTTCCACACAAGAGATTGGTGCGAAAACTGGAGGACCAAGCAGGGATAACAGGGAAGGCACTACAATGGATCAGGGAATACTTGTCAGGAAGACAGCAGCGAGTCATGGTACGTGGCGAGGTGTCAGAGTGGGCACCTGTGACCAGCGGGGTCCCACAGGGGTCAGTCCTAGGACCAGTGCTGTTTCTGGTATTTGTGAACGACATGACGGAAGGAATAGACTCTGAGGTGTCCCTGTTTGCAGATGACGTGAAGTTGATGAGAAGAAATCACTCGATCGAAGACCAGGCAGAACTACAAAGGGGTCTGGACAGGCTGCAGACCTGGTCCAGCAATTGGCTCCTGGAGTTCAATCCCACCAAGTGCAAAGTCATGAAGATTGGGGAAGGGCAAAGAAGACTGCAGACGGAGTACAGTCTAGGGGGCCAGAGACTACAAACCTCACTCAAGGAAAAAGATCTTGGGGTGAGTATAACACAAGGCACATCTCCTGAAGCGCACATCAACCAAATAACTGCTGCAGCATATGGGCGCCTAGCAAACCTCAGAACAGCATTCCGACATCTTAATAAGGAATCATTCAGGACCCTGTACACCGTGTACGTTAGGCCCATATTGGAGTATGCGGCACCAGTTTGGAACCCATACCTAGCCAAGCACGTAAAGAAACTAGAGAAAGTGCAAAGGTTTGCAACAAGACTAGTCCCAGAGCTAAGAGGTATGTCCTACGAGGAGAGGTTAAGGGAAATCAACCTGACGAAACTGGAGGACAGGAGAGATAGGGGGGACATGATAACGACATACAAAATACTGAGAGGAATTGACAAGGTGGACAAAGACAGGATGTTCCAGAGATTGGACACAGTAACAAGGGGACACAGTTGGAAGCTGAAGACACAGATGAATCACAGGGATGTTAGGAAGTATTTCTTCAGCCACAGAGTAGTCAGTAAGTGGAATAGTTTGGGAAGCGATGTAGTGGAGGCAGGATCCATACATAGCTTTAAGCAGAGGTATGATAAAGCTCACGGCTCAGGGAGAGTGACCTAGTAGCGATCAGTGAAGAGGCGGGGCCAGGAGCTCGGACTCGACCCCCGCAACCTCAACTATGTGAGTACAACTAGGTGAGTACACACACAGACATACACACACACACACAGACACACACACATACACACACATACACACACAGACACACACATACACACACACACACGTGGGTCCGTGGGGTGAAGACGTGGGTAACAAGGCTCCGAGAACCTTGGCGTTGAAAGACGCGTAATATCAGCTAGAAGTAATCAGTGGTAGTGGAACGTCAGTGAACAATACTACGAGTGATAATTAAAGTTATTAGTTAAAGAAAGTGAGAGGAAAGCTGAAATCATAATATTTCAAAGCGCAAACCGTTGGGGGTCTTAGGCGCTGTTGCCACATTGGCAGCGGTAGGCCTGATGAAGTGACGTCACGACAAGTTGTGTGCCATTATACATATGAAGTGAAGTGTATATAATGTGAAGTGTATACTACCATCAGTGAAGAGTGAAGTGAGGAAGCGGAATATATGGTTATAATCATCACGGGTGAAGGATCTCCAAAAATAGGGATTTAAGGCCTACGTACGACTACGTCATCAGCAGCTGGCAACTGTCAACCGCAAGTTTATTCGCCTAGTTGTGGCTTGCATGTTGACGGCCCTGGCTGGCCTTGTATACTGTTTGATACTGGTCACTCACTCCTGCAAGCTATTACCAGAATTAGAATAGAAATAGCATAGACATAGAGAATATAGTGTTGACGAGTGTGAGAAGGTAGGTGGGACAAGCTTTTAAGGGCAACATGGTAAGACGGTGCTAGGGGGTCCCAGGAGGGTTTAGCCAGGTCACAAGAAGTTGCGGCCAGTCATTACACCGCACAAGACTCTCACACACACACACACACACACACTCACACACACACACACGCACACACGCACACAGGCAGTGTTACTACCGGTAGTTATTAGCAGTAAGAATACTTAGGAAGCTAGGAAGTCCTCTCTCAATGTGAACAAGGAAAATGATAATAACCAGCAACAATTAACACGTAAATCCAGAAAGGGCAATAAGTGGAGAGAGTAGCATAATTGGGAAAGATAAATGAGACTAAATTTGTGCCTACACGACGGACCTCTCAACCCCCCCCCCTAACCCTCCCTCCCTCACACACAAGCACACACACAAGGGTAGACACTCACACACACACACATACACACACATACACACATACACACACACACATACATACACACATACGTAAACACACAAACACACACACACACATACACATACACATACACACACACACACACGCACACACACACACACACACACACACACACACACACACACACACACACACACACACACACACACACACACACACATTCACACACACACATTCACACACACACACATACACACACACACACACACACACACACACACACACACACACACACACACACACACACACACACACCCTCCGCCACTTGACACCTTAGCCTTAGCCACCTACCCCTCCCCCAAACCACCTAACCCCTCCCCAAACCGTCTAACCCCCGCCCAACAACCTCCCTCCCTCCAATAACCATCCTCCCCCTCCCCCATAACCATCCATCCCCTCTCTCCCCCAAACCATCTAACTCCCTCCCCCAAACCATCTAACTCCCTCCCCCAACTCTCTCTGCCCCTCCAATAACCATCCTCCCCCTCCCCCACAACCATCCATCCCCTCTCCTAACCGTCTATTCCCCTCCCCCTAACCAGGATGAGGACAAGGGGCTCCAAGGACGAATCTGAGAGGGAGGAATGGGAGATAGAGCTCAAAAAAAGGGAGGAAGACTGGGGAAGGAGACTAGATGAGCTGGAAAGGAAGATGGAAGAGAGGTTAGCAGCAGAATGCAGAAGGTGGAAGCAACAGGCCACAGCAGCAGAAATCAAGATAGAGAGATTAGAAGAGGAGCTGAGACATCTGAAACAGCACATAGACAAAGATATTACAGAAGTAGCATCGGCAATGGCTACATCGAACACAGACAACAGGTCCGAAGGAAGCATGGAAACTAAACTGTATGCAGAGGTCCTGTCAAACCCACATGGGGCCAAAACAAAGACAGGGAGCACTCTAGGACAGAAAGAGAGGTTGGAAGACATTGATGGAACTAGGACATGTGCAAGGACCTTACCAGATACCTGTGGGGGCCAGGAGCAAGTGAGCAGGAAGGATAAACCAAGAAGCATAGGGGCCATAACGAGGGAAGGGACTGAAGGAAGGAACACTCCACGGGAAGGAACTAAAACACATCAGAGGATGCAATGGGAGTCACAGTGGGAGGTGGAAAGGGAGAGATCCGTGTTTGTCTATGGGCTAGACGAAGCTAAAGGGGAAACTTATGATGAAAGAAAGCAGGAGGAGAAAAAAGCGATTGAAGACATCATGAAGGTGATAGGCGAGGGGGACATGACCCAGGTGGCAAATTTTCGGAGAATTGGGTGGTTCACAAAGAAAAGGAATCGGCCTCTCAAAGTAATTTTCAAGGCAGAATCAACCCGAACCATGATCCTGCAGGAGAAAGCACGGCTGAGAGGCAAGCAGGAGTTCCGGAGTGTGTACCTCGACCGAGACAGAACACAGGACGAAAGGAAGACAATGAAAGAGAGAGTTCAAAAACGAAAGGAGAAATGGGAGGAAATGAAAAAGGAGAGCAGAATAACCCAGGATCAAATGGAAGGACAAGCGCACCCCCCAGAAACACCTGCAGAAGGACTCCAGCCACGACACCCCCAAGGCAACTGAACATTCCAAACCAACCATCACACACCGATCCCTCTGTTTCCACCCCCCACACCACAGTTACAGTATTAGAACAGAAGTTGAAGGTTTGGTACACAAATGCAGATGGATTAACGAATAAACATGAGGAATGGCAAGAAAGAATCAATGAGAAGTCCCCAGACATCATAGCAGTTACAGAAACAAAACTCATGGAGACAATAACAGATGCAATCTTCCCACAAGGATACCAGATCATGAGGAAAGATAGAAGGGGTAGGGGGGGAGGTGGGGTTGCTCTGCTCGTAAAAAACAGATGGAAATTCGAGAAAATGGAAGGAATAGATGAGACAGGAGAAAGAGACTACATAGCAGGTACACTTCAGTCTGGGGAACACAAAGTGGTCATTGCAGTGATGTATAATCCACCACAGAACTGCAGGAGGCCAAGAGAGGAATATGAAGAGAGCAACAGAGCAATGGTGGACACACTTGCTGAGGTGGCAAGAAGAGCTCACTCCAGCAGAGCAAAGTTGCTGGTTATGGGGGATTTCAACCACAGGGAGATTGACTGGGAAAACCTGGAGCCACATGGGGGTCCCGAAACATGGAGAGCCAGGATGTTGGACGTGGTGCTGGAAAACCTCATGCACCAACATGTTAAGGACACTACCAGAGTGAGAGGGGAGGATGAACCAGCAAGATTGGACCTTGTGTTCACCCTGGGCAGCTCAGACATTGAGGATATCAAGTATGAGAGTCCCCTAGGAGCTAGCGACCACGTGGTTCTGTGCTTTGAATACATAGTAGAGCTGCAAGTGGAGAGAATAACAGGAGTAGAATGGGAAAAGCCTGACTATAAAAGAGGGGACTACATAGGGTTGAAGAACTTCATGCGGGAGGTCCAGTGGGACAGAGAACTGGCAGGAAAGCCAGTAAATGAAATGATGGAATATGTAGCAACAAAATGCAAGGAGGCAGTGGAAAGGTTCATTCCCAAGGGCAACAGTAACAACGGGAAGACCAGAACAAGCCCCTGGTTTACCCGACGGTGTAAGGAGGCAAAAACAAAGTGCAATAGAGAATGGAAAAAGTACAGAAGGCAGAGAACACACGAAAATAGGGAGATCAGTCGCAGAGCCAGGAATGAGTACGCACAGGTAAGGAGGGAGGCCCAGCGACAGTATGAAAATGACATAGCATCGAGAATCAAGACTGACCCGAAACTGTTGTATAGCCACATCAGGAGGAAGACAACAGTCAAAGACCAGGTGATCAGATTAAGGACAGAAGGTGGAGAACTCACAAGAAATGATCAGGAGGTATGTGAGGAGCTGAACAGGAGATTTAAGGAAGTTTTTACAGTAGAGACAGGAAGGGCTGTGGGAAGACAGCACAGAAGGGAACATCAAGAGGGAATATACCAACAAGTGTTGGATGACATACGAACAACTGAGGAGGAGGTGAAGAAGCTCTTAAGTGACCTTGACACCTCAAAGGCGATGGGACCGGACAACATCTCCCCATGGGTCCTTAGAGAAGGAGCAGAGATGCTGTGTGTGCCTCTAACCACAATCTTCAACACATCCCTTGAAACTGGGCAACTACCTGAGAAATGGAAGACAGCTAATGTAGTCCCCATATTTAAGAAAGGAAACAGAAACGAGGCACTAAACTACAGACCTGTGTCTCTGACATGTATTGTGTGCAAAGTCATGGAGAAGATTATCAGGAGGAGAGTGGTCGAACACCTGGAAAGGAACAAGATTATAAATGAAAACCAGCATGGGTTCATGGAAGGCAGATCTTGTATCACAAACCTCCTGGAGTTTTATGACAAGGTAACAGAAGTAAGACACGAGAGAGAGGGTTGGGTAGATTGCGTTTTCCTAGACTGCAGGAAGGCCTTTGACACAGTTCCCCACAAGAGATTAGTGCAGAAGCTGGAGGATCAGGCACACATAAAAGGAAGGGCACTGCAATGGATAAGGGAATACCTGACAGGGAGGCAGCAACGAGTCATGGTACGTGAAGAGGTATCACAGTGGGCGCCTGTTACGAGCGGGGTCCCACAGGGGTCAGTTCTAGGACCAGTGCTATTTTTGATATATGTGAACGACATGATGGAAGGAATAGACTCTGAAGTGTCCCTGTTCGCAGATGACGTGAAGTTGATGAGAAGAATTAAATCGGACGAGGATGAGGCAGGACTGCAAAGAGACCTGGAGAGGCTGGACATGTGGTCCAGTAACTGGCTCCTCGAATTCAATCCAGCCAAATGCAAAGTCATGAAGATTGGGGAGGGGCAAAGAAGACCGCAGACAGAATATAGGCTAGGTGGACAAAGACTACAGACCTCACTCAGGGAGAAAGACCTTGGGGTGACCATAACACCGAGTACATCACCGGAGGCACACATCAACCAAATAACCGCTGCAGCATACGGGCGCCTGGCAAACCTGAGAATAGCGTTCCGATACCTCAATAAGGAATCGTTCAAGACACTGTACACTGTGTATGTTAGGCCCATACTGGAGTATGCAGCACCAGTCTGGAACCCACACCTGGTCAAGCACGTCAAGAAGTTAGAGAAAGTACAAAGGTTTGCAACAAGGCTAGTCCCAGAGCTCAAGGGAATGTCGTACGAGGAAAGGTTAAGGGAAATCGGACTGACGACACTGGAGGACAGAAGGGTCAGGGGAGACATGATAACGACATACAAGATACTGCGGGGAATAGATAAGGTGGACAGAGATAGGATGTTCCAGAGAGGGGACACAGGGACAAGGGGTCACAACTGGAAGCTGAAGACTCAGACGAGTCACAGGGACGTTAGGAAGTATTTCTTCAGTCATAGAGTTGTCAGCAAGTGGAATAGCCTAGCAAGTGAAGTAGTGGAGGCAGGAACCATACATAGTTTTAAGAAGAGGTATGACAAAGCTCAGGAAGCAGAGAGAGAGAGGATCCAGTAGCGATCAGTGAAGAGGCGGGGCCAGGAGCTGAGTCTCGACCCCTGCAACCACAATTAGGTGAGTACAATTAGGTGAGTACACACACACACAGACACACACCCACACCCACCCACCCACACACACACACACACACACACACACACACACACACACACACACACACACACACACACACACACACACACACACACACACACACACACACACACACACACACACACACACACACACACACACACACACACACACACACACAAACACCAATTGAGACGCCATGTTAGCTGCCAAAGGCTGTTGTTGTTTGACGAATGTGTGTGTTTAGATTTTTTCGGCAAGTAAGTATTGAGCGTAGCGACACAGGGCGGTAGAGGCTGCCACGCTAGGTAAGCTTCCTGATGTTTGTACCTATTTGCCTCGGTAAATATTTAGGTACACGCTCGTTCATGGGTTTTCTGATGTGTGAGGCTTTATTGATGTCTTTTTGCTCTTCTGCTTCCCCTTTTTCTTATTCTTCCCTTTATTAGCGTGCTTGTCAGTTTCTTTCCAACTATTGTCAATATTATTATCACTATGTTTTTCTTGTCTTCTTCTTCTTCTTCTTCTTCTTCTTCTTCTTCTTCTTCTTCTTCTTCTTCTTCTTCTTCTTCTTCTTCTTCTTCTTCTTCTTCTTCTTCTCCTCCTCCTTCCTCCCTACTCCCTAGCTGCCAAAATAGATCAAGTTCTCACTTAATCTTCTGGAGTGTGTATCGGATCTCACTGCTAATGTATGTAGTCAGCGAGGTCCAAGGCTTTATTATGTCCCTGTGTGTGTGTGTGTGTGTGTGTGTGTGTGTGAGTGTGTGTGTGTGAGTGTGTGTGTGTGTGTGTCTGCGCGTGTGTGTATATACAATACTGGTTTGTATGTAAACATTGTGGTTGGTGGCTTCAACAAGCTGTGAAAAAAAACCACACTGGTGTACAGTTCTGGACATTTATTAAGAGAAACGTTCTCAACAGTCTTCAGAACTAATGAAGTCGCTCCTGGCTTTTCCTCTAACAAGTATCAACAACTGTACATAAGCGCTCCTTTCCACAAAATACGAATTTGGATCAACAATATCATAAACACACGAAGCTTTTCTGTCGCACTATGTTTAAATCCTCTACAGTATTAAATATTATTGTTATATTAATTGCAGCTGTACTGACAAGTAAATGAGTGAATGAGACATAGATTGATATATCTTTCGCAGGAACCTTCCGACTGATCAACAGGCTTCATCAGTCGAAATACAAAGGTGACATAAATGCTGGAGACAATGGAAGTAGTGAGGTGATCAGTCGCTCAGCCTAGAAGACGATTTAATTGTCCATTAAGGTACTCAAACAATATCTTGTTGTCTCTTCTTATACCGACATCCTTCGTGGGTAAAGTCCAGATCAGAAGCAACGCGAGAACATATAACTTCTAAGACGATTTGGAATTCAGCGGGAAATGCATCTCTCTCTCTCTCCCACAGTCACCAGCCTCTGCCTAGGAGATTGATGACAGCCTCACTCCTTGTTGCACAAATTTACAAAAGTCCGCGATATTGCATTTCTTACTATTGATCTAACTAATCGACTCTAGAAACAAACGAAAATATATCAAACCGAAAGAATTATTTATTGAGGAAATAACGAACTGGATTTTTTCTTCATTTCACTATATAAATTAATAATGATCCTTAATCGGGTTTTAATTATTACTTTTGATAATACGTCAATGCACTTTATGTATATTCTTAAGAGTATATCACTCACGTTGTGTATGAACTAAGAAGAGCAGTATATGTTAAACAAGAGGATATCCAGTATATCTCAGTATATATAAAGTCAAATCATATAAAATATGATTTAATCTCCATATTCAATGTCAAAATATCTTTGACTGGTGGTGTGCAGGTGACACGCAGCTTTACTGACCCTCATGTAGAAGACAGACTTTGAATCTGTTAAACTAAGTTACTTAGTCAAGATCTTGGGAAGATCAGTCCCTGCCTCTCACACAGGGACGTGGATCAGAATTTGGGAAGATCAGTCCCTGCCTCTCACACAGGGACGTGGATCAGAGTTTGGGAAGATCAGTCCCTGTCTCTCACACAGGGACGTGGATCAGAGTTTGGGAAGATCAGTCCCTGCCTCTCACACAGGGACGTGGATCAGAGTTTGGGAAGATCAGTCCCTGCCTCTCACACAGGGACGTGGATCAGAGTTTGGGAAGATCAGTCCCTGCCTCTCACACAGGGACGTGGATCAGAGTTTGGGAAGATCAGTCCCTGCCTCTCACACAGGGACGTGGATCAGAGTTTGGGAACATCAGTCCCTGCCTCTCACACAGGGACGTGGATCAGAGTTCGGGAACATCAGTCCCTGCCTCTCACACAGGGACGTGGGTCACATCAGTGTTGACATGACACACGTGATCATTATCCTTTATTTTATACTTCTTTGTACGCTTCGTTAAGTGATTATAGACCCATATTAAACAAACGATAAATGGCGGTATAAAAAATAACTAAAGATAGGAACAACAACGAGAATTACAAAACTAATAACAAGTGAGCAATAACGAACACCAAGAAAACAACAGAAGAATGAGAACTTCGAAAAAAAAAAAACCAGAGACGCCTACAAGAACAAAACCAGGTATACGAGAATAGCAACAATAACACACTGAGACTAAAATCAACATCAATATATTCTCCACAGAACAACAGTTTTGGAAACATTTCAGAGACAAAACATTGAATCCCCAACACGACGGCAGCCGCACCAGAGAAAAATCTGATGTCTAGTCGAGCGTAGGAGCGCCTGGCGCTGGTGACGTGAGAATATATTCGCTAATTATTCTTGTAGATATGCTATCAGCCCAGGAAACATGTGGGATTTGTTACTCCTAAAGAAATACCTCAGAACAATGCTGGGAGTGCTTGTCTTTCTTTTATGATAGATAAAATAGACGTGTGAGTGTGTGGGTGGGTATGCTCACCATTGTGTAGTTGCTGGGGGTCGAGTCTCAGCTCCTGGCACCGCCTCTCCGCTGGCCGCTGCTGGGTTCACTGGCTTCGTAAGCCATATTGTATTTATTCTTAAAACTGTGCTTCGAAACTGCATCAGTTTGTGTGTGCGTGTGGGTACTCACCTATTTGTACTCACCTATTTGTGGTTGCAGGGGTCGAGTCATAGCTCCTGGCCCCGCCTCTTCACTGATTGCTACTAGGTCCTCTCTCTTCCTGCCCCATGAGCTTTATCATACCTCGCCTTAAAACTATGTATGGTTCCCGCCTCCACTACTTCACTTTCTAGGCCATTCCACGGCCTGACTACTCTATGACTGAAGAAATACTTTCTAACATCCCTTTGATTCATCTGAGTCTTCAACTTCCAATTGTGACCTCTTGTGTCTGTGTCCCATCTCTGGAACATCCCGGTGTGTGGGTGTGTATGTGTGTGTGTGTGTGTGTGTGTGTGTGTGTGTGTGTGTGTGTGTGTGTGTATGTGTGTGTGTGTGTGTATGTGTGTGTGTGTGTATGTGTATCTGTATGTATGTGTGGGTGTATGTATCTGGATATGTATGTTTTTGTGTATGCTTGTGCTTATCCCTTCTTTATATGACTAAGAACAGACAAGACATCAATATTACACAGACAGAATTACAAGGTTACAAGATACATTACACGAGAATACAGACTTTTATTCACAAGGCGTGTGGTGAGGCGTGTCTTGGAAGATTGGAGATTCATGGTGTCAGGAAGACATATGGTGGCTGCATCTGCCAGGTGATGGCTGAAGAGTCGAGAAATGATTCAGAATACGTCACAATAATGTCAGATTAACGAAAACAGGAGCTATGGAAGTAGCAAATTATTTGTAATTAGGTGTAATCGCCTAAATCTAATCACCAGCTGTAATCACGTAGGTGAAATCACCTACTTTCAATCACCTTGTTGACTCACGAATTTGTTATAACACAGCTGCAAACAAATCACGGAACGTGTTATTACGATTTCGTGAATCATGATGGCAGCCTTGAAGGGGCATAAGCTAGAGCCCAGCACAACCATGATGGTATCACAACAAGGGAGGTGAAAAATTTACTAAGCCACTATTATACCGTGACACCCGTGGAACCTGAGAATGAATAATTGTAAATACTATAAAACAATTTAATATCACCTTGCGATCTCTTTTATGGACATTAAAAATATTAGAAGGGGGACAGCTACAAGAAAATTGGAAAAGTAGCAATAGTTCAATTATTATAAACATAAGGATGTGTACGGGATACAGGAGGACGAAAGGAGACGTTTGGGGTACGGCAGGACGCAAGGAGACGTATGGGGTACAGGAGGACACAAGGAGACGTTTCGGGTACAGAGAGACGCAAGGCATACAGGAGGATCCAATAAGACGTATGGGGTACAGGAGGATCCAAAGGGACGCAGAAGGAATCACCGGCACGCAGGCAGTCTGCGTATTCTCTACAGTACAAAATGCGATACTCAGAGTAATGCGCCACCTGGAGAGACATGACTACATAAACGACAGTTTATATTTGGTTTACATATGGAATATGTATCATCTTATCAGAAACATCCGTATACAATACGATTTATGTTAGAGCAAACAGAGATAAAGCAAGATATATAAGAGGATAACATTTTTCTGCACTGCACGAAGATATGTAATCTCGTAGCACACTCGAGATCATCCACACAATGAACCTGGAGTAGCAAGAAAGATCCTACAGTGGAACTAGAAAAACACGAGGAAAATAACAGGTATGGTGGGTCACTGTTTTGGTGGGTCACTGTTTTGGTGGGTCACTGTTTTGGTGGGTCACTGTTTTGGTGGGTCACTGTTTTGGTGGGTCACTGTTTTGGTGGGTCACTGTTTCGGTGGGTCACTGTTTTGGTGGGTCACTGTTTTGGTGGGTCACTGTTTTGGTGGGTCACTGTTTTGGTGGGTCACTGTTTTGGTGGGTCACTGTTTTGGTGGGTCACTGTTTTGGTGGGTCACTGTTTTGGTGGGTCACTGTTTTGGTGGGTCACTGTTTTGGTGGGTCACTGTTTTGGTGGGTCACTGTTTTCTTCTTCATTCAAGTATATTTTCTGTAACTGTCTAATAGTATGTGTGTGTGTGTGTGTGTGTGTGTGTGCATGTTTCTTGGAATGTCTGTTAATATTGTGTGTGGTGTATGTGTGCGTGTGTGTGTGTGTGCGTGTGTGTGTGTGCATGTTTCTTGGAATGTCTGTTAATATTGTGTGTGGTGTATGTGTGCGTGTGTGTGTGTGTGCGTGTGTGTGTGTGCATGTTTCTTGGAATGTCTGTTAATATTGTGTGTGGTGTATGTGTGCGTGTGTGTGTGTGTGCGTGTGTGTGTGTGCATGTTTCTTGGAATGTCTGTTAATATTGTGTGTGGTGTATGTGTGCGTGTGTGTGTGTGTGCGTGTGTGTGTGTGCATGTTTCTTGGAATGTCTGTTAATATTGCGTGTGGTTTGTGTATGTGTGGGCTCGATCGCTTGTCACTTGGTTTAGTGTTTTACATTATATTAGTTATATTAGGTAAGATTCGCCAGGAAACTGGACAAGTGTTTCCTGACGCGGTTCTTAGCTATATGATAACCTGCCACTGCGGCTTTTCATCATCTGACCGAGGCCTTCCGCTGGCTTAACGGTTCAACCCTGAAGAGTGACGGGAATTGAACTCTTAGGGGTCCAGTTGCTAAAAAGATAAACAGGTAATTTCAGGCCGCGAGTTCGAATCTCGTCATTCTCTTAAATTGTTATATTCGTTCATTGCGAATTTTCACCACATCACAGTGCTTTCTTTAGCATAAATATTTACCTAAGAATAAAATATAAAGTATAAACAGTAGTTTCTCTTCAGTTATATAATAAACAGAGGCTACTGAATAATACATAGACGACTCTGATTGTCTGTATATCTGTCTTACACACCGCAAATCAGTTCTCAATATCAGAGTATTGAAGATTGAAATCAATCGAGGTAAGTGAAATACAGAAATCTATTTCCGTAGACTTTTACTGCCAGTGATCTGTATTCTGTTCCGGGCTGTCTATGGCCCTCACCCTTTTAGGAAAATTATATATTTGTTTACCCATGTCTGCATGTTTCTAGTGGCGACAGATATTTAGATTGAGATATTAAAATAAGTAGCAAGATCTTATGACAAAGTCGCCAGAATATTTTCCGATCCTCTGTCGCGTAATCAGGAATCACATTTCTTGCGCCCAGTATTGTTTTCCTACGTAATGATGCGAAGATTAACGTGATCTGGAGAAGAGAAGAATCTCCTGGGAGTCTGGAGACATCGCCGTAGTGTTCTCACAAAATTTTACCAGAATCAAACCGTATTAAGAATATAATCCCGAGCATGGAGAAAGGAAATAAAGACAAGAAACGGGTGTTAGGACTTTGGTGTGACTTAAAATGTTCCTGGCTGCTAAAGGCTGCTCACACTGCTGTCTAGGGGTTATAAACTCTCACCGAAACACACAACAAACCTTGGGCCAGCATGTACTCATACATATTAAACAATATTAATTATTATTAGGAAGGAAGGATAAAAACTCATCTATGTAAAAATATGTCTATATTAATAGTAACTAATATACAACTTATAACTACCACAAAAAGCCACCACACTCCAGTTCACATTAACTCACTAGCACACTGCTACTAATGAGTTAAACATAATAAATGAACATTTATGAACACGGAGGCTCCATGACACCCCCCTCTCTTTCTGTAGGCTACATAGCCTACAGTAGAAACGTTAAATATTCTCCAAAACACAGACCCCTACATACTAGGGCTTTACAAATAAACATGAGAGCACTTAGACACAAACACCTACAAAGAGACCTGGACAGGCTGCAAGCCTGGTCCAGCAACTGGCTCCTTGAGTTTAACCCTGCCAAATGCAAAGTCATGAAGATTGGGGAAGGGCAAAGAAGACCGCAGACACAATATAGTTTAGATGGCCAAAGACTGCAAACCTCACTCAAGGAAAAAGATCTGGGGGTGAGTATAACACCGAGCATATCTCCTGAGGCGCATATCAATCAGATAACTGCTGCAGCATACGGGCGCCTGGCAAACCTACGGATAGCGTTCCGATACCTCAGTAAGGATTCGTTCAAGACTCTGTATACCATTTACGTCAGGCCCATACTGGAGTATGCAGCACCAGTTTGGAATCCACACCTAGTCAAGCACGTCAAGAAATTAGAGAAAGTGCAAAGGTTTGCAACAAGACTAGTCCCAGAGCTACGGGGATTGTCCTACGAAGAAAGGTTGAGGGAAATCGGCCTGACGACACTGGAGGACAGGAGGGTCAGGGGAGACATGATAACAACATATAAAATACTGCGCGGAATAGACAAGGTGGACAAAGACGGGATGTTCCAGAGAAGGGACACATACACAAGAGGTCACAATTGGAAGTTGAAGACTCAGATGAATCAAAGGGATGTTAGGAAGTATTTCTTCAGTCATAGAGTAGTCAGGCCGTGGAATAGCCTAGAAAGTGACGTAGTGGAGGCGGGAACCATACATAGTTTTAAGGCGAGGTATGATAGAGCTCATGGGGCAGGGAGAGAGAGGACCTAGTAGCAATCAGCGAAGAGGCGGGGCCAGGAGCTGTGACTCGACCCCTGCAACCACAAATAGGTGAGTACAAATAGGTGAGTACCTATGGTATACACTAAAAAAAAATTACCAAAATTACCTACTCAAACTAACACCACCAATGCACTTCGATATTTCGGCGTATATTAGAAAATGGTGTATTAGACAGGAACCCAAATCAAATCAAGCAAGGGATAAGGATATACATACTTCTGAGATCTGCCACATGAATGTTATATAACCAAAAGAGAGAGACAGTTTTTGTATCAGACTGCAAGCTTTCATTCTCAAGGATCTTCGAAAGATTTAGAAAGGATATAGGAAAGTATTGGTTTGGAAACAGGGTGGGTGATAAGTGGAACACTCTGCCTATAGTAGGGTGATTGAGGCTAAAACCTTGGGTAGTTTCAAGTTTAGTTTGGATAAACACATGAATGAGATGGGTTGGATTTGAGTGGAACTTGCACATGAGTTAGTGGATTTATCAGAGCTTGTTGTTAAGGTAACATTGAAGTGGGTTGAGCAAATATTCTGTTGGTTGGATTTGTGAAAGACCTGTCCAGTATGGGCCAACAGGCCTACCGCAGTATTCCTCCTTTCTTATGTTCTATGAAAGGACACAAGAAAAAATGTATTCACTACCGGAATAAACACTACCGGAATGGAACCCATAAAAGCCTAGTATGTACAAAGATCCCTCAGACTTTTTTTTTTAAGAGAAACTATTTAAAATCAGAACATCACTCTTTCTATTTATGGGTGAATCTAGTAAATGTGTGACTGATTTTAAACTTTTATATAAATATAAGATTCTTTCATATTGAGCTTCAAATGACTTTGAAACCATGGCTTTCTAAATTAAAATAGGCCATCGTACCACCACGAGCACTGGTGAGTGCATGTCAGCAGGTCAGTACACATACACTCAGTGTTTACTAAGAATGTCTCCAGTATACATCAACATACAGTATGTTAATACCGACAACAGATTGTGGGGATAAGACACATATGCACACTCAAGATATTTATTAAAGGCTGCGTTTCGCTACTAGTGGCTTTATGTATCTTACTGATATTAGAACATAAGAAAGAAGGAACACTGCAGCAGGCCTCCTGGCCCATGCGAGGCAGGTCCAAGTCTCCTACCGGCTTAGGCCAATGCCCTAACCTAACCACAACCACGGCTGCCTCTGTATTTGACTGATGACACCTACTATGTAGCCAGTTGGGGCGAAATGTCTACTTCACGTTCTTTATTGTACATCATCATCAGTATTCCTACAACGAAGTAACTCCTGTATGTATCCCCAACAACTCTGAAACATCGTTCAGCTGTTTTTGTCATATATATTGTATTTTTTCATCACTTTATGAGAGTGACAACGTTGCTCATAGTTTCGTCATCGCCACGTCAGCCGTCAGACGTCAGGTGTCAGCCGTCAGTCAATACCACACACATTTTTATTATATTTCTGGGCGCTTGAGAGATCTGCCAATTTCCCCGTCAGCTCATACTGTCAGTCTTTCGTCAGCTATTTAGTCTTCTCCACATCATCCATCATTACTTTCTCTTAATCTTCTCTCACCTTTCACTTACTTACACTTCTTTTTCCTTCCTTCGCTTCTCTGTTTTTTCGGTTCTCTTTACCTTCACCCATGTTTCATCACCAATTTTCATTTCTCTTCAACTTGTTTTGGAGTTATTCCTCTTTCCTTGTCTCCTGTGACTTCCCTTCATTTCATTTCTCTTGTATTCCACCTCCCTTCAAATTTCTTTCTTTTTTTCACAGTATTCACTTCCCCCTCACCTTATCCACTTCCCTTCACATTATCCACTTTTCCACGCCTTATCCACCTCCCCTCACCTTATCCACTTTCCCTCACCTTATCCACCTCCGCTCTCTCCTCTTCTACTATCATCTCTTATGCACCATCATATTTAATATTATATTAATGAAAGGCATCATAAATATAACTTACGATAATGTAAAAATAAAAAAATATACATTAATATTAAATAAATTAAGATAAAAAAATATTCACGTTTTATTTTCCAAAAATTAATGTGTATTTTATGATCAAATTAAGTTCTCAAAGAAATAAAATCAGCGTTTTATTAAATGGTATTTATAACCGAATTAATAAAGACAAGTGATTAAATTACATTTTTCTTGATATACAAGGAAAATAATTTCTAAATTTCGATCGTCTTTCCTGGAAAATGTTTTTTGCCTCTGAAATCCTCAGTGGACATACGTCTTGAAGACTTGGTCTTGTCTCCTTGTGGCTCATTACAAGAGATCTTCAAGTAATCTGTGTGGAAGGGATGGAAGACACGGAGGGAAATCTCTCTGTGTTATTGTGGTGGGGGATAGGATGGAGGAAGAGAAAAATACCGGGATGTAATAGCCAGAATTTGATAATGCTGTTAGCATTCTATGCCATTGTTTCCCATGTTTTCGAATACCATAAACCCCGTTTTTTTTTAACCTTGAAACACCATTTCACAGCAAGATAAAAGTTGTAGTTTTACGGTCCGATAATCAGGGATATCAAGTAGAGAGTAGAAATAGAAATACTTGATACGAAGCTTCGTGTGTTCCCTGGAAGACCTCAGGGGGTCCGCGGACCACATGCTGAGAACCACTAGGGGGAGTGCTGAAGTTTTCCTTAACAGGAATTGTGCTATGTGTTGCTGTTCGTAATTTAGTGAATGCGAGTTACTGGAGAGTGCCGGCCATATTTTATCTTGCTTAGTGTTGTGATGGATTACTAAAGTTTGAATTGGCAGCAACGGGAGTGTTTATGACTGTGTGCTTCAAGAAGTGTAAAGTTAGCTGTGTATTTCAGGAAATATAAAGTTAGTTGTGTACTTTATGAAACATAAAGTTAGTTGTGTACTTTAGAAAATATTAAGGTAGTAATCAGTTAGTTTTGTTGTCACTCTCCCCACATTAAATATATATTTAATTCTCTCTCTCTCTCTCTCTCTCTCTCTCTCTCTCTCTCTCTCTCTCTCTCTCTCCCATTTAATAACAGGAAAGTTCATGACAACATAATCTCCTCTCTCTCCAAACAGACAATAAGGACAGCTTTATTACTAGGTCATAAATCTTGTCAGGTGTTCCTTTGTGTTGCTGGTAAACACAGTCGCCCGAGTCTAACCTTGAGAGGTGGCAACCATGACTGAGAGAGTCACCTTTCTTTACTTAGTGATTAGTGGATGTTGAGAAAAAAAAATAACTTTTTTCTTTGTTTAGCAGGATTTGTATTCATAGCAGAAGCTGAGTTTATTGATGGGAATTGTGTGAATTTAGTGTAGAGAAGGCCCTGAGTATAGTGAAGAGTAGGAACTGAGTTTATTACACAAATCCACCTGAGTTTCTTGCAGTTCACAGACCTTAAATTATAGATCCTCCTCCAAGACGGGGTCGTCAGGTACAAGGATTAGAGACGAAAAATTAACTAATGTTTAAGGAATCCAAAAAATATACAACGGAAAGTGACTTTTACGTCATTTTCATTGGGTTCGTTGTTCCTACGAAAAACAAAGCATCACTTTCCCTCACATTCTTTCTTTGAGAACGCATGTTCAAATAAATTTACGCAAGAGGTATATGACAATGTTCATAGTGTTTTCAAAGAATTAACTAGTATTTCGGTATAAAAGAACATTAAAAAAAATTCTCGAAAGATACGAGACTACAAAGGGACATCATTTTTTCAAAGAATACTTTAAAATTATTCCTATTTTATGTGCTGTACGTCACCTGGGATATGCGAGGTAATCAATTTTGATTCCTGGACAGAAAGGAAACAGTTCCTTGAGTCAGGAGTCCTCTGACCTGCATCAAGGTACATCTCCTTCATTTCCTCGGAGGGTATGTATGGGGTTGAGAATTTTCAGAGGGAGAGACAAATATTTCCATGATACTGTCAACATTAACGATACTTATGAACGATAGTAATGAACGATACTCAAGTTTGTCACTAAAGAAGGTTCACCCGAACGTGACAAAGCCTCCGTCTATGACTTTATCAAAAGTCGATAAAACCTTAATTAAGACTTTATTAAGACTTCATAAACCCTTAATTAGGACTCTCTCGAGACTTGATAAAGTCCCAGTTTAGGATTTCATCAGAACTTGATAAACGCTTTTTTTAAGATTTGATCAAAACCTGATAAAACGCCATCCAGATCGAAATGTCGCGTAATAAATAGGCTGACTGTGTTTTATTTTATTTGGCAATGAAAAATGAATTTCTATACCTTGACTGTTACAGTTCACAAACGAGAGGAACATCAAGACGACTTTACGACCTCGCTTGCAGTATTGTCCAGGAACATTGGAGATAATCATATATTTACAATAAGCAGCTACGATGCCCTCAACATCGGAGATTATCTTCATTATGAAGCAGCATCCACTGCTCCTTCATCTCCTGTAATTTATGCTTTTGCATATAAGTCTCGGAATTTTTTTCCCATTGTATCACTGACGACTGTGATGAGACGAAGGAGCACTCTGTTATTTCCTGAGTCTTATTCTGAGAGAATCTCCAGGAGATGCTTCGCACGCGAGAGAGAGAGAGAGAGAGAGAGGAGATATGGGAAAGGCAGGTAACAGATGGCTATACTTATTGTAGTGAATAACTTAAGTCATTAATAGTGAAGCAGAAGGCTCTCACCCCACTCTGTACTCCTCCCAGCTACAACGACAACGTCAACGTAATAAAAAAAAATGTGTTTGGGTGAATGCGACATTTGGAAAATGTTTGTCCAACCAGTCCTAAATGTTTTCATGGGTGAATGTTGATTACCTTTTCAAGGAGGTCCCTGTGGAATGACGTATTAACATTCCTAGATGAACAGTAATTACACTTTCAACAAACATCGATTATTCAGGCTAAAATGGCCAGGGAATTAACGTAGCAGTTTGTTCACCCACATTTTCTTATTTCAGGATTATTGTCGGTCAAAATACTGTAGCCATATGTGTGTGTCCGACTCCATATTTCCTGTTGTCAAATAATATCTTGCTACACTCTTCCTCTCTCAAATTAAACCGTGTGTCATGAATTTCATTACATATATTTATGTTATTTTGAGACAGTAAAATCGAAACTGACATGACTGTTGTGGACACAATGAAACAGCGCTGGGTATTTTGACCTACATCTGATCCTGAACAGAAAGACAGATGACCTCTTTCTGTACTTATATATATACGTATATATATATACACACATATATATATATATATATATATATATATATATATATATATATATATATATATATATATATATATATATATATATATATATATATATATATATATGCAATAAGATCACAGTAAACAGGTGATTTCAAAATATGCAAAACAACCACTCTGAAAGAATAGAGAAATTCCAAGCGCTTTCGTGACTACTCACATTATCAAGGAACTATGTAAGTAAAGCATCCAAGGAAGCTATATAAGGGGTCTGGCCAGCACCTCACTATCAGATCCCACAACGGTTAAACACCTGACGCGCGCCGACCCAACTTGGACAGGTCCTTTGCACAACTCACCCACAAACTATTCTACCCAAGAAAATTTAAAAATTATTATTTGTCCAGTGTATTATTAAATTCTTCCCAAATTCTATTAATTATAAATGGATCTAATTTATATAAACCAAAGGAAATATTCATATTATTGTCAAAACTGCTTTTTATGAAACAAGATTCAATTATATTCCTGTCGACCATGGACTTGCTTGATACTACTTTCTCAACTTTTTGAAAATCAATTGGATGGTTAAAATCTCTTACATGAATAAATAGAGCATTGGAATCTTGTCCAGTTCTAATGCTATATTTATGTTGTTTTAATCTTAGTTCGAGATTTTTACCAGTTTGACCGTAATAAACTTTATCGCAAATTTTACAAGGAATCTTATAGACACATCCATCAGCATTTTGGGGGGAATTCTTTATCAAAAGTTTTTTTACTGTATCAAGATTTTTGAATACGACTTTAATATTAAAAGTCTTAAGAAGAGAAGGCATATCAACCAAGTTTTCATGGTGAGGGAGAACCAACATATTTTTAGTTGAATAAGGCTGGTTGTCCCTTTTTGGATTATAAAAAGTGTTTCTAGCAACTTTAAAAGATTTATCAATTACATTTCTTGGGTATTTTAAATCATTACCTATTTCATAAATTTTGGATATTTCCTCATCTATGAACTCAGGACTACAAATTCGTAAAGCTCTCAAAAATATTGATGAGAAATTTGCGATAAAGTTTATTACGGTCAAACTGGTAAAAATCTCGAACTAAGATTAAAACAACATAAATATAATTTATGTTGTTTAATTAATATAATTAATAGAATTTGGGAAGAATTTAATAATACACTGGACAAATAATAATTTTTAAATTTTCTTGGGTAGAATAGTTTGTGGGTGAGTTGTGCAAAGGACCTATCCAAGTTGGGTCGGCGCGCGTCAGGTGTTTAACCGTTGTGGGATCTGATAGTGAGGTGCTGGACAGACCCCTTATATAGCTTCCTTGGATGCTTTACTTTCATAGTTCCTTGATAATGTGAGTAGTCACGAAAGCGCTTGGAATTTCTCTATTCTTTCACAGTGGTTGTTTTGCATATATATATATATATATATATATATATATATATATATATATATATATATATATATATATATATATATATTATATTATCACACCGGCCGATTCCCACCAAGGCAGGGTGGCCCGAAAAAGAAAAACTTTCACCATCATTCACTCCATCACTGTCTTGCCAGAAGGGTGCTTTACACTACAGTTTTTAAACTGCAACATTAACACCCCTCCTTCAGAGTGCAGGCACTGTACTTCCCATCTCCAGGACTCAAGTCCGGCCTGCCGGTTTCCCTGAATCCCTTCATAAATGTTACTTTGCTCACACTCCAACAGCACGTCAAGTATTAAAAACCATTTGTCTCCATTCACTCCTATCAAACACGCTCACGCATGCCTGCTGGAAGTCCAAGCCCCTCGCACACAAAACCTCCTTTACCCCCTCCCTCCAACCCTTCCTAGGCCGACCCCTACCCCGCCTTCCTTCCACTACAGACTGATACACTCTTGAAGTCATTCTGTTTCGCTCCATTCTCTCTACATGTCCGAACCACCTCAACAACCCTTCCTCAGCCCTCTGGACAACAGTTTTGGTAATTCCGCACCTCCTCCTAACTTCCAAACTACGAATTCTCTGCATTATATTCACACCACACATTGCCCTCAGACATGACATCTCCACTGCCTCCAGCCTTCTCCTCGCTGCAACATTCATCACCCACGCTTCACACCCATATAAGAGCGTTGGTAAAACTATACTCTCATACATTCCCCTCTTTGCCTCCAAGGACAAAGTTCTTTGTCTCCACAGACTCCTAAGTGCACCACTCACTCTTTTTCCCTCATCAATTCTATGATTCACCTCATCTTTCATAGACCCATCCGCTGACACGTCCACTCCCAAATATCTGAATACGTTCACCTCCTCCATACTCTCTCCCTCCAATCTGATATTCAATCTTTCATCACCTAATCTTTTTGTTATCCTCATAACCTTACTCTTTCCTGTATTCACCTTTAATTTCCTTCTTTTGCACACCCTACCAAATTCATCCACCAATCTCTGCAACTTCTCTTCAGAATCTCCCAAGAGCACAGTGTCATCAGCAAAGAGCAGCTGTGACAACTCCCACTTTGTGTGTGATTCTTTATCTTTTAACTCCACGCCTCTTGCCAAGACCCTCGCATTTACTTCTCTTACAACCCCATCTATAAATATATTAAACAACCACGGTGACATCACACATCCTTGTCTAAGGCCTACTTTTACTGGGAAAAAATTTCCCTCTTTCCTACATACTCTAACTTGAGCCTCACTATCCTCGTAAAAACTCTTCACTGCTTTCAGTAACCTACCTCCTACACCATACACTTGCAACATCTGCCACATTGCCCCCCTATCCACCCTGTCATACGCCTTTTCCAAATCCATAAATGCCACAAACACCTCTTTAGCCTTATCCAAATACTGTTCACTTATATGTTTCACTGTAAACACCTGGTCCACACACCCCCTACCTTTCCTAAAGCCTCCTTGTTCATCTGCTATCCTATTCTCCGTCTTACTCTTAATTCTTTCAATTATAACTCTACCATACACTTTACCAGGTACACTCAACAGACTTATCCCCCTATAATTTTTGCACTCTCTTTTATCCCCTTTGCCTTTATACAAAGGAACTATGCATGCTCTCTGCCAATCCCTAGGTACCTTACCCTCTTCCATACATTTATTAAATAATTGCACCAACCACTCCAAAACTATATCCCCACCTGCTTTTAACATTTCTATCTTTATCCCATCAATCCCGGCTGCCTTACCCCCTTTCATTTTACCTACTGCCTCACGAACTTCCCCCACACTTATATATTTATATATATATATATATATATATATATATATATATATATTGTTTCATAGCAACAAGAAAGAAATAGTGGGTCTCCCGAAGTTTCCAATTATCCAGAGCAAAAAACAACCACCCCTGCGTTGTGTAAATGCATGATTGCATTTTCTGTTAACTGCATCAGAGTCTCGATGTTACATTACTGCAAACACACACTTCACCTCTCAACAAATGGCCCTTCAACTCTTCGTTATGAAGAAGAGAATTTATGCAAGTGTACTCACCTATTTGGATTCACCTGTGATTGTAGGCGTCGAGTAGCTGCTCCTGGCCCCGCCTCTTTGTTAGTCGCTACTAGGTCCACTCTCTCCTTGCTCCAAGAGCCTTATCGTACCTCTTCGTAAAGCTATGTGTGGACGTATGTGTGCATGCGTGTGTCTTGGGCTCTCATTTCTACACGAATGACTACCAAGCTTTGTTCTCACGTACTGTTGT
>NC_091344.1:22713412-22718412 GCF_038502225.1 Cherax quadricarinatus
ATCCTCTTTCCTGGTCAATAACTTGGGATTCCCTGGTTCTGATCCTCTTTCCTGGTCAATAACTTGGGATTCCCTGGTTCTGATCCTCTTCCCTGGTCAATAACTTGGGATTCTCTGGTTCTGATCCTCTTCCCTGGTCAATAACTTTTGATTCCCTGGTTCTGATCATCTCCCCTGGCTAACATGCTCACCGGGGAACTTATCGAGTACAATAAAATTCAATTTTTGATTTCACGCCATTTCAAGCCAACCTTTCCGTTGATGTTGACTATCAGTCGTCTCTCATGTCAAAGTTTCTTGACCTCCTCCCTCCCTCCACTCACACTCTAGCTCCTGGCCCACTCAACCATGAGCTGTCGAAGTTTTTTCACCTCTCCCCTCACCTCATACACAGTAGAGCTTAGTTAATGGTTGGGAAGTAGTCAGTACAAGTGGTTAGGTTCTGGTAGGCCGTTTAAAGAGTGACATGGTGAGGCAATACGTAAGTTACACCCACACAGCTCTCCCACACACCCACACAGCTCTCCCACACACCCGCACAGCTCTCCCAAACACCCACTCATACAGCTCTCACACAAACACACACACACACACCCCTCCACAAAGCCACACATCCATTCTACACACCTATACATCCCTCCCACACACCTCACATCTCTCGTACATACCAATACATCCCTGACACATATCCACACATTCTTTAAACACATCCAGAGGTTTTGAAAGAAGAAGATGAAGTACTGTGGGAACACACGTAAGAGATGATAATAATGCTATTATCCTGGGATATCCAATTACATATATGACTCTTGTGTACATTATTATTATTATTATTATTATTATTATTATTATTATTATTATTATTATTATTATTATTATTATTATTATTATTATTATTATTATAATCATGGTAAGAAGCTAAACCTGTAAGGGTCATACAGCGCCTGTATCATGGACATCAGGCTTGATCCAAGGAAAGAGGGAACAAGAGCTTACCACATGCGTCAAGCAGAAACATCCTTCCCTTGACTGGACAATCACATCATCCACCACTGAATAGTTTCCCCACTCAGGAAAGCATAGGAAGCTTTCACTTAGAAACTGGAGGCACCATCAAGAGATGGAATACCCGGAGGTAGAATACACCGACAGTGTGTTGGTATATATGGAGGCTGCAGATCGATATCCTCGTGGCCATCAGATCGATGACTGAGGAAGAAGATACAATGCCATGGAAGGAACAATTTACAACTAACTCGCAACACCGTAGCTGCCACAATTTACAACCAACCCTCAACACCGTAGCTGCCACAATTTACAACTAACCCTCAACACCGTAGCTGGCACAATTTACAACCAACCCTCAACACCGTAGCTGCCACAATTTACAACTAACCCTCATCACCGTAGCTGGCACAATTTACAACCAACCCTCAACACCGTAGCTGCCACAATTTACAACCAACCCTCAACACCGTAGCTGCCACAATTTACAACTAAACCTCAGCACCGTAGCTGCCACAATTAACAACTAACAATACTGTGGCTCGAACAATTTACAACTAACCAACAGTACCAGGTACCAGTGTCCAGGTACGACATAGCTCAAGAAGCATGGAATTATTTCAATTAGTCGTATGATGAAAAGAAGTGGAACCAGGAGCTGAGACCTTCTCCTTCCCCCCACAATCACAACCAGACCTGTGATTCAATGGGAGTGCTTTCGGCTAACAACCAAAAAGCCCAGGTTCAACCTTGGGCTTTGAAATGAGTTAAATTACAACAGTTCACAGCCAGTGTATATATAAGCCCGACACTTCGAGAAATATCCAAAAGCAATTTAGAGTCTCCAGTAGACGGATCAAAGGAGGGATCCTTCCTTATAGCTGGAACTTCCTGGACCTGTTAGTAGCTCTACTGGAAAGACCTGGAGCAAGGCTGAAGAAGCTTGAAGTTGAAGAGAGAGAGAGAGAGAGAGAGAGAGAGAGAGAGAGAGAGAGAGAGAGAGAGAGAGAGAGAGAGAGAGAGAGAGAGAGAGAGAGAGAGAGAGAGAGAGAGAGAGAGAGCTGATGTAGGTAACAGCTCTTAGCTTGCCAATAAAGTTAGGAATCCTTAACCTGTAAATAGCTTGTCAAAGCTAGGGATCCTTAACCTTGCCAAACCCTGTGTAAAAAAAAAAAAAAAAAAAAAAAAAAAAAAAAAAAACAAAAAGAGAGAGAGACTCTTACGTGGGTTTGTGTTGCAGCCAAAATACTTTACTTTGTCTCGCTTGTTCTTCAAGAGTCTTTTTCTTTCTGTTTTCTTTCATTTTCGTCCCCTAAGACTCACATATAAGTTTAAAGAAAATCGACCACCTATTGCATTAAAGTTTGCCAGACAACAATGAGTGGGTCAGTATTGGAGGAAACTCTCGGCCTGGGTCACAGACTGACACCAGAAACACTGTAGAAGCAAAACACGCATCTCACAGGTGACGTTTCACTCTTTGCAGCGTTTTATGAAGCCGTGATTGACCTCTGCTGAGGGAAAAGGCTCCGAACATACGAACCTAGAAAATGGAGTTTCTTAAGGACCCTTTCATGGTCCCTTTCTTCTGGTCAGGCTGGTTAATAGGGATTAAAGCCTATCCTCTAGAATCATTAAGGCTTCACAGTAAAATCTAAACCACCAGACAATTCCTAAACCAGGGGTTAAACATCTTTCAAGGTATAAAACCTGTTCTTCTAAGTTTTAAAAAAACCGACGACAAATATTCGTCTCTTTCTCTTCTCATCGTCAATACTTTATTAAGTTCGTCTTGTATTATTTCCACCATTAATATTGTACTGAAATATTTCCGAATCGGTTAATATTCGTGGATGATATGTTATCTGGTAGTGATGAGTCTGATGTATCGAGTGCCCTCACAGGGCCCCTCACTTTCTCATTAGTCGTTCCTGTCTTGTGGGTGATTCAATTTGGTTTATATGTGTGTGTGTACTCACCTAGTTGAGGTTGCGGGGGTCGAGTCCGAGCTCCTGGCCCCGCCTCTTCACTGATCGCTACTAGGTCACTCTCCCTGAGCCGTGAGCTTTATCATACCTCTGCTTAAAGCTATGTATGGATCCTGCCTCCACTACATCGCTTCCCAAACTATTCCACTTACTGACTACTCTGTGGCTGAAGAAATACTTCCTAACATCCCTGTGATTCATCTGTGTCTTCAGCTTCCAACTGTGTCCCCTTGTTACTGTGTCCAATCTCTGGAACATCCTGTCTTTGTCCACCTTGTCAATTCCTCTCAGTATTTTGTATGTCGTTATCATGTCCCCCCTATCTCTCCTGTCCTCCAGTGTCGTCAGGTTGATTTCCCTTAACCTCTCCTCGTAGGACATACCTCTTAGCTCTGGGACTAGTCTTGTTGCAAACCTTTGCACTTTCTCTAGTTTCTTCACGTGCTTGGCTA
The DNA here is from genome assembly GCF_038502225.1 of Cherax quadricarinatus. Lineage (NCBI taxonomy): Eukaryota > Metazoa > Arthropoda > Malacostraca > Decapoda > Parastacidae > Cherax > Cherax quadricarinatus. Next base: position 22,716,858 of record NC_091344.1, read on the forward strand.
GGTGTGGGTTCCAAACTGGTGCCGCATACTCCAATATGGGCCTAACGTACACGGTGTACAGGGTCCTGAATGATTCCTTATTAAGATGTCGGAATGCTGTTCTGAGGTTTGCTAGGCGCCCATATGCTGCAGCAGTTATTTGGTTGATGTGCGCTTCAGGAGATGTGCCTTGTGTTATACTCACCCCAAGATCTTTTTCCTTGAGTGAGGTTTGTAGTCTCTGACCCCCTAGACTGTGTGTGTGTGTGTGTGTGTGTGTGTGTGTGTGCTGACCTAATTGTGGTTGCATCGGTTGAGTCATAGCTGCTGGCACCGTCTGTTCACTGGTCACTACTAGGTTCACTGTTTGTACTCAGTTGTACTCACCTAGAGTACCTGGAAACACACGTGTGTGTGTGTGTGTGTGTGTGTGTGTGTGTGTGTGTGTGTGTGTGTGTATGTGTGTGTGTGTGTGTGTGTAAAACACCAGACATTATATTAATTTTAATAATACTTTACTAATGATCAATTATATATTAAACGTTAAAAAAAAAAAAAAAAAAAAAAAAAAAACCAGCAACTTACCAAGTGTTTCTCAAGACTTGACAAGTCTTTCTTCAATTATGCAAAATGAAACACATTTCCACGTAACTTCTGTATATATATTTCTCTTATAAACTTTTTTTTTTCGTATTCCTAAAATTTCATTTTTAGACCATAACAAATAATGTATTGGCAATTTCGTTAATTTATCGTGTAATGGATTGTAATTAATTCTTCCACAGGTGTGCCAACTGCTCAGAGAGTCGGTGACGGTCGCTGCTGGAGAGGGAATGGCGGTGAACGTGTTGGTACCCCTGCTCATCCCCCTTGGAGAACAGCTAACCAACGGTAAGTAAACAGAAGCGACAAGCAAGCCAACGGTAAGTAAACAGAAGCGACAAGCAGGCCAACGGTACGTAAACAGAAGCGACAAGCAAGCCAACGGTAAGTAAACAGAAGCGACAAGCAGGCCAACGGTACGTAAACAGAAGCGACAAGCAAGCCAACGGTAAGTAAACAGAAACGACAAGCAGGCCAACGGTACGTAAATAGAAACGACAAGCAGGCCAACTGTAAGTAAACAGAAGGAAAATCTAGCTTAGTTCTTCTCCATTTCTCTTCTTAACGAAAGTCTGTTCTCTGAGAAGAGAATGCAGAGAACTCATCTCCTTAGAAAACAAAGGCACATGTCTAGCCTCTGTACGTGACGCAAATATACCTTTGCAAGGCTGAAAGTTTGTTTTGTCTATTAACCTTCGTTAAATAAACCAAATGTAAAAAAAAATTACAATTCTCAGAGCCACAATAATACAAGTTTGAAGTCAACTGAAGAACTTTAATAAAGTTACGAACCCGACAAAGTTACGTCTTGATAAAGTTACGTCTGGATAAAGTTACGTCTGGATAAAGTTACGTCTGGATAAAGTTACGTCTGGATAAAGTTACGTCTGGATAAAGTTACGTCTGGATAAAGTTACGTCTGGATAAAGTTACGTCTGGATAAAGTTACGTCTGGATAAAGTTACGTCTGGAT